>NC_134457.1:16158625-16458625 GCF_047948215.1 Lycorma delicatula | reverse complement strand
AGGAGAATCGTCTTTAGTCTACCATGGTGACAACTGTGATGAACTCTTCAGATTTGTCGTCATAAACAAGGAATGAAAGTGATCAGCCCTTGCTTATGATCACCTTGTGTGAGAGGATGGAAATACGGCACGTGGTTTGACAGAGCTCGCAGAACCCTTAAGGGCTCACATTATATTCGTAACCATCAATGCTATTTAGTCTTGAGTTATTAGCAAATGAGGATCAACTACGATATTTTTCCTATTTCTTTGACAGCGATGCTCGGTAATAAAACTTATATTTTTGAAAAAGCAGTCGTTTCAAAACTTTACAATTTTAAATAAATTATGTTACCCAAAGTGGTCTTCTAAAGTATAATGTATTAAATGTTAAAAGGGCATCTGATAAACGTATATTTTTAGTTAAAAATCAGTCTTAAAAATTAACCGTACGGCTTTTAGATTAGTTTTTCAAAATGTACATTGAGAGTAGTTCAGATAGACTGTGTGCAACACTAAGAATGCGCTTAGGTTAGTTTAAATGCACTGAAAATATTATGATTATGTAAGTTAGTATTTATTTTAGAAGTTAAAGTGAGTGTTGTCTATTCATTACTGTTACAGTAAACATTTTACTAAGTTGTTACATTGCGGAATGAATTTGAAATACATATTTGTTACGTACTATGAATGTGGTTTACTTGCACGTGGTAGATTGCTCGAATTATAAATAATATGGTATGATAATGAATTAAGGGTACAGTATATGTGCTTTATTTAATAATTTACCAGTGTTATTTTCTAGTATAAAAAATATAATTTCGATGTTGAAGTTGCCAAATAATTTGGTTCCTAACCTAGTGTTCAAGTTCAGTTTGCACCACAACATACCGTACCTTTGCTGGTTAAGTTCTTACTTTAAAGGTATATATTTGTTAAAAACATTAAGTCAGTATCTTTTAAATAATAAAACCTCAAATATTTAGCTTATGTCATAAACTGGCAGTATTTACTTAGTTTTAAGTTTTTCTTCATACAGAATTTTATTATTTTACAGTAGGCAAATTAATTCTTTTTTAATAATTAGACTGTTCACTACATACATTTTAAGTCAATTACTTACTGTCCAGTTTTAGATTTACCTTTACAGACAACTTCCAAATTTTTCATTGTATCAGGAAAACAAAATATACTTTTTTAAAAACAATATTACAATCTTTAATATTGATTGTTCTTTTTTATATTAAATCAAAGCTGCTTAAACTTATTGGTATAGAAGCTGATTTTAGTGTATTTGAAGACTATCCATATTCAAGTTTTCTGTAACTACTAAATAAAAAGACCTGTTAGATATTATGAGGTCCTTTGTCTACAAAGCGAAAAAGAGCTTAATGCAGTATGTAATTGTATTCCTTTACACAAAGCAGAACAGTTACTGATAAAATTCAAGTTTTGATACCATTATACAAAGATTTTAAAAAAATGAACTGCCAATCTTAGAAAGGAATATATCATTAAAAGATGTTCATGCTCTATAAACTGGATTCTACAGTCTATACTGATTATATTATTAACTCAAATAGGTCTGCCATAAAGAAATCTAACTTTTAAAATAGAACCTCAATATAGTGATGTAATGCTATGTGCTCAGAGGCAATATGCTTTGCTGGTTTTTGTTGCAAATCTCATACTAGCTGCATATCATTCTTTTTTTTTTATGGTTGCTGAAGTGAGTTAATGTTTAGTTAGTGTTTTTTCTGATCAAAATAATTAAGGGTAATGAAATATGTATATGGACAAGTTAAAATTTTATTATTGAATGGTTCTTGATATATATAAAATGTATGTGTGTATATATGCCCTTATGTATCAAATATATATATATATATATATACACACACATGGTGATATTTAAGTATGGAAACAGCTTTATACTGCATATCTAAGAGGTATTTGGGAGGCAGAAAGGAATGGAGTTCTACATTGTTAAAAAAACATCTGCATTATGGAGGGTTTTTAGTGTTTGTCTGCCATATTGAATCAAATTTAATTTATTTAAATATAAAGATTAAATGTGAACGCATTCTGCTAATGCGTTCATTATCGAGTTATAAGCATTTAAAGTTGCAATGACAGAAAAAATCATGTTCACAATAAAAGAGGGTAAACATTCTGCATGAACAATTTTATTGTATTTTACATTCATAATACATACAATAACTGACTTTAAACTGTGCTATAATATTAATAATAATAAACAATAACTAATAATTAAAACACAGCTAGCTATATCAACCGATATTATTTTTTAATAAAAATTAACATCCAGTGTTAATATAAGCTGATATTTGTTACTTATCATAAATGAAACTAATCAGCTGGAAATACTTACTTAAAAAATGTTTTACAAATTTATTTGAGTAAAGCATGTATTAATTTACAACAATGCAGTGATCTTTGTTGGATTGCAATTAACCACATATCTCTGGAGTGGTCAGGAGTAGATTACATTTCATTTACATTCATAAATATCATCCTCACTCATCCTCTGAAATAATACATTACAGTGGTTCTGGAGGCTAAACAGAAAAAAGAAAGTTTGTATTACGTTGAAATAATGCATCTTTATTAACTCCTCATTTCTCCTTTTTACCTCAACATACTTGTAATGCTAAAATTTTAGAGTGCTAGTAAAAATTAAGTTGTAGGCCTAGTGGTTCAAATTTTTTATTATTGTTTTTGGTGAAAGTTTTATTATTAGTTTCCTCATTCATTTATTTAGTTGTATTAAATCTTCAAACAACAATACCTTTTTTAAGTTAAACTGAAAGAATAAATCTGTTGATGTATGAGTATGGTGATAGAGTTTGGCCTTTACAAGAGGATTTATTTATTTAATAATAGATTTCCAAACAGAGAACCAATAAGTAAATTGACTGTGATCAAGACAGTACAGGGGTTTCAAGCTGATACTGTAAATAATTGTCCTCGCACCGCTAGACCAAGAACTTTCACAACTGATGCCAAGTGATTAGATGTATTGCATGCAGATCTTTGTTGAAGACCGTCATTCATCAGTTCAGAAAGCTGCTGTCCAACATGACATAACTTATTTGTCAGTTCTAAAAATTCTTAAAACAAATAAATTTCACCCTTAAAGCTACATCTGGTGCAAGTACTTTCAGATCGCCGAGTTGAGTATTGTAATATTATAATGCAAAAATTAGATAAAGACGCAAATTTTTGTAATTCATTAATATTTACTGATGAAGTGTTTTTTAAGTTAAATAGATGGCCATGTGAATAAGCAAAACTGTTGATATTGGAGCAATCATAATCCCAGATGAATATGGAGGCTCATACTTAGTACCCTCAAAAAGCGAATGTTTGGGCGGGAATCTTTGGTCATTGTATTGTAGGATCTTTTATTTTAGATGACAATCCTGCAGGAGATGTTTACTGCAACTTGTAAGCTGATAGGATGTTACCAAACATCCGGGAAAATGTTGGACAAGAATTATTAAATAATACTAATAGTTTCAGAAAGATGGGAAACCACCTCATTATTATGTCAGGGCATGGGAAATTTTAAACAAACAATTTTCAAATCTCTGGATGGGTCGTAGAGGAGCCATAGAATGGCCTGCCAGGTCCTCAAACCTGTCTTCTATGGATTACTTTTTTAGGGATGCCTGAAACATAATGTTTACAAAAAAATCCTGCAGACATTGATGAATTGAAAAGAATAATTGACAAATTTGCTTGTCTACCACCAGACATGATACAACAATTTATAAACTGATATTACTTGAGCTTAGCACATTGCCAAGCTGTAGAGGTGAAGCATTTTGAACGTTTATTGTTGAATGGCATGCTTTCAAAATTTATTTCATCAGTAATTTTCGAAAACATTTATTTAAAATTGTAAAATAAATATTGTAATATGTAAAGTAAATAATATCAGTTTATATAGCCACTTAAATTGTTGTTTTGTTGTTAATTATTAGTTATTGTTTATTATTATCAATATTATAGCACTGTTTAAAGTTCATTATTGTATGCATGATGAATGTAAAATGCAATAAAATTGTTCATGCAGTGCGTTTTACCTCGTTTTTTTGTTAACACTATAAGACAAACAAAAATAATAAGAAAAACATAAGCATTCAACTTTGAATGCTTATAACCCAATAACAAAGGCATAACAGAAAAACAGGTTTCACCATTGTTTTTCTTGTAAAATTTTAAATCAGAATGATGTGTCATATGTCTACATTCCTATTTAAAAAAGTTAAGTTTGATTCAATATAGTAAATAAAAATTAAAAACACACCATAACGCAGATTTTTTTTACCTATGTAGAAACCCATTTCTTTCTGACTCCAGATACTTCTCAGTATACAGTATAAAGCTGTTTCCATACTTATCACCCATAGTATCACCCGGTATATGTATATTGCTTATCAGAATATTTTTTTCTTTGTTACTCACAGATAGATTAGCATGGAAAAGAAACGGTTTTTTGTTGGCAATCTGCCACATGAAATTGATGATGTTATAAGAAGTCGCTTTTCTAAATATGGTGAAGTATTATCCGTTGAACTTACATTTCGTTATAGTGATTTGGATTAAAATGAGATAATTTCTACGTTTGCTTTTGTAAATCTGCAAGGTTTTCAAGAGTCACTTTCAGCATGTATGTGTGTTATAAATTTAATATTATTGACATTAAAACACATTATTAATAATTTTTATAAATCAAGTGCCAATATTGTGATCATCCTGTTTTTACTTAAAATTATTCTGCATAATAATTGGCAACAAGCATACTTAGTTGAGAAGTTATCTTATGCAATCATGAACCAACCATCAGCCATAATCTATTTATGAACAGCTCTGTTAATTGGCAAGTGTAAATATTATATTTAACCATACACAATCCTTTTCTGAATACCATTATATAAAACCAATCTAATCAAGATTGTATCATTGGTTTTTAGAGTTTTGGCATTGTTCTTGTCCAGTTTCTTATAGATAGCTCTTCAAGAATGTCATTAATCTAATCTCTATATAAAAATTATTGGAAAAATGGAAATCTGAAAATTAGTATTTCAGGTTTCACAGAACAGACTTTGCTTGATCTTACTGATGTTATTATGAGCTAACATAATTTTGTTTATGATTTCTTAAGCTACTCTTTGCTAGTTCCTTAGATATTGAAATGAAGTAGTTAAAAGTAGTCATTTATAGTTATTTTAGTTATATTTCTCTATAAATATTTATTTTTGCTGAAATGAATTCAGAGAAATAAAATGCGATAACAGCATATTTTGCTTTTTTACTTCTGTTTTATAATCTAAAATCTCTGAGAATATTCCAAAAATCATTCGATAATTATTTCTACAATTATTTTTTTTTATAAAAGAACTAAGATCAAACAGTTCTATGCAGCAGTTTTAAATCTTTGTTTAGAAAAATTAAATATCCTAATTATATTGTAATTAATAATATTAAATTGTAGTTAATAACAATCTTGATTATTTTATATCCTTTTAAGTAAAATAATGTGAATTATCTACAATTATCATATGAATTTTTTTTAGCCCACAATTTACCTGCCTATTTTTAATCAGGTTTTGAAGGATGGTTATTTTTTCTCTCAGCGTAGCATATTATATTTAATAAAATATTTTTGAAACTGCTTGTTTCAGTGAACAAAGATCCTTTTGAAACTAGCAATTAATGATTTGGTATTATTGCTGTCATATGTCATTGTTTAAAGAGAAATTAAAGTTTTATCTTTTTTTTTTAATTTTCATATCATTTCATTCGATTTTCTGTGTACTTTCTGGTTATTGAAGATCTGTATGAAAGTTAAGTACATTTCTAGCAAAATTAAAAATTGTAGTTAATGAAATATAGTTTTTCAATTAATGTGTTAATTGGCTTTTTAATATGTGATATAAGTTATTTGTGTGGTAATATTTTAATAGATTTTGTTTCTGAAAGAAAAAATTATCTGTGTCTTAAAAGTACATGAGAAGACCAAAATCTGATGTGTGTCATTTTTGTTTCAGGTCTAAAAAAATTACCTAGAAAAAAGTGGCTTGGAAAAGAAATAACCGTAGAATTTGCAAAAGAGAGTATATTGAATAAATTAGAAAATGAAAGAAGAGCTGCTAAGGATAACATTTCTGGAAAGACAAATGATGCAACTAAGATGCCACATAGTTGCTTTGAATCAAATAATGGTGATTTATTTGAAAATAATGAAGAGTCAGTAAAAATAGAAGATATTAAAACTTCTACTTTACCTAAAATTAATTTTAATAGTAAAAGTAACAGTAATATTCTAACAAAACTGGAAAATTTTAGTAATGTTTGGAAAGACTGTGATGAATTTAGTGGAAGAAAAATTACAAAATTTGATGACAGTTCTGATTTTTCAACTACAGTTAATGAAAGACATGAAAATGTCTTCCCTAAAAAAATTATTGGTTCTAAAGAAAAATTTAACTTTCTTGATAGTAACAAATTTTCAGATATAGATAAAAAAAATAATGGTTCAGAGAGTAAATTTTCAAGAAATTTTATAAACGCTGATGAAAAAAGATTGAAATCTATTAAAGAAATGAAGAAAGCAATTGATCAAAGAAAACAAACTATTAAAAAGGCTCTATCTTCTGTGGTAAGTAATTACGTGTACATTTTCTATGGCTGTTGTTATATTAATGTTTATCTAAAAAGAACTGTTTTAAGTAATAAAATATTTTTTTTAAATTCAGCATGAGAATGCATTTATGAATTTAATAAGTAAAATTTTAAGGTTTTTTATCCCTCCCAATCTATATTAACATCATAAGATTCAGGAAGCCCTCTCCCACTTTTAAGTAAGATTACATTAATTAGCTGTGTTAAATAAGTATTTTTTTCTTGTATATTTTAGACAATTTTTGGTCTGTTGTATTATTTTTAAGATTAAATTATAATTCTTTTTACATAAAAATTTTCTAAAAGATATATATTTTTAATTTTTATAAGCTTTTTACAAATTTGACATAAAAATAATTCAAGGTAGCAAACCCTGATTAAAAAAAGTGTTTTTTTTATTTATTATTATTTTTTTTTTTTTTAACTGTTGTTTAGGAAAACACAGAAAACTGTTGTTTTCTTTATAGTGCAGTAAAGTACATTTAGATTCATTCTATTTTTATTGTGGTAGTTTTAAGAAATTCAATCTTGTATTTACACTAATGTATTATTTTGTATTGTCAAATGACATGGAGTGGTTTGATTCTACTTTCATCTTGTATTCTTGCCAGATCTGCACCTCTAGTTATACTGTAATAGTTCATAGTTAATTAGGAGTCTGATTGGTGGAGCTTTGTAACTGGATTTAATAATTATGTGCTAGACGCACCATCCAGTGCTGCCTGTTGTATAGCAGGCTTAATATTTTTAGTTTTGTATATTTAAATGGTATTTTTGTATAGAGGGGATGCTACTTAAGTTGTATGTGGAAAACGTGCCAGTAACTACTGCTATGTTAGATAGCACGCTCTGTGAAAAGGGAGGAACTTATCTGACAAGGATGAAAGAAAAAAAGGAAGGGGCGAAACTTGGTAATGTGTGGTACAAGGGAGGTAGCCTCCACGCCTAGGGTATACTGGTTCGCACACACACACACACATACACACACACAAGAGTGGGAGAGTCGGTGCTTCCCGATGATGGTATGGAGGACCCTCAAGGTGTGAGAAGGTCACAGGGGAGCTCCCGGCATGCAAATTGAAGTCAGGAGCTAATAGGTTACAGATAGGAAGGGTGGCTCCCTAGCGGAGAAACATGTCAGCTGTCCAGAATGGAGGTCGACGTGCTCCGATGATGCGGGGGGGACCCCAGTGGGTGAACCTCTAGAACAGAGGCCAGATAGGAAGGGCAGAGACTGCTGCCATGATACTTTGAGGTGATCATGTATGTTATGATTGGTGGTGAAGACCAGTTGGTTGCCTTGTTGGGGCTGTTTAAAAAAAAAAACAAATTCATGCTCTTTCTATACTAAAACTCAACGGACACAATTATTGAGCAAAATAATTATGGTTTTGTATGATATCTCACATGAAAAATAGAAATTGTTCCCAGAACTGTATCTGAGAGAATTGTTATAAAGCTCAAAAAACTGGAGACAAAATTTATTTCTGAGAAAATTGATTGATGTAATTAAAGTCAATAAAAATCAAATATGAGGTGTGTGAGAAAAGTAATGAGACTGACTTTTTACTTACCAAAGTTTTTATTTTTTTCAAACAATATTATCCCCTTCAAAGTAGTTCTCTTGGGAAGCTATATACCGGCGGAGTCATTGTTCCCACTCCTGGTAGCAGCGCTGGAAGGCTTCAACTGGTCGGTCACAGCCTTGAGTGTTCTCCAGAGTTCCAAAAGACGTCCTTTTAAGATATGTTTCAATTTTGGGAAAAGGAAAAAGGCACAAGGACTCAAATCAGGTGAATAGGGGGGTTGAGGAACCGCAGGAATGCATTTTGAGATCAAAAATTCCCTGATGGAAATTGCCATGTGACACGGGGCATTCTCATGATGAAGCATCCACTTGTCTGCAATGTCTGGTCTCACGTGAATAACTCTTTTCCTGAGCCTTTCAAGAACACCTTTGTAAAATACTTGGTTGACAGTTTGTCCTGGAGGAACAAATTTTTTATGCACAGTACCCCTACTGTCAAAAAAGCAAATCAGCATGGTTTTGATCTTTGATTTGGTCATTCAGCATTTTTTCGTCGAGGAGATGCTGGAGTGTGCCACACTGCTTTGCTGCTTTGTTTCAGGATCGTACTCAAATATCCAGGATTCATCACCTGTGATCACAAGATTGAAGAATTCTTGGTCATTGTCAGTCCTCTTAAGCAGATCAACGTACACGTTTCTTCGATTGTCCATCTGTTCTTTTATGAGGTTTTTCGGCACCAATTTCGCACAAAACTTTTACATGTCCAAATCGTCTGTAAAATTTGATGTACGGTGAAAGTGTTTAAATTTAGCTGTTCACTCATCAGATTTTGAAGTTGAAGGTCTCCCTGAGCGAGGTTGATCTTCAACGTGTTCTCGGCCTTCCAAAAATGATTTGTGCCAGCAGAAAACTTGTGCTCTTGATAAGCAATGTTCCCCATAGGCCTGTTTCAATTTTTCAAAGGCCACACTTACTCGCGGATTCCCCAAGTTTAACACAAAACTTGATTGCACAACATTGCTCTAAATTCCGATGCTCCATTTTCGTACCGCACAACAAAAATACAACTTCACTGATGGTGCTGTCAAAAATAATGTGTTGGCTGAATGGCGTTGAAACTCGTACCGAGCATATGGAAGGGATGAACAAACCGGTCTAACACAGACCAATGGACACAGTGTTGCCAGATCGCTTGCAGTGTTACCAATCTCATTACTTTTCTCACACACCTCGTAAAATGTTTTATATCGATCTTTGTTGAAAAACCAAACGAAACCATAAAAAAATTGACTTAAAAACAAAAAAAAGTTACTCACTTTTCTAAATTATCGTAACCCTCTTGTTTTGGAACTCCTAATTTTGTTCTTTTGTATTAATACATTTTTAAAACCTAAATACATTTTTCCTCTTTTCTGTAAATCATGTTTAGATATTTTGATAAGTTATGAATTAGATACAAAGCAGTCTAATTGTCGATATCCATTTTCTAGCATTGGTTTTGTTTGACTTCATGACTTAATGTTATTTTAAGGTTTGAGTTGAAACTGTTTGTTAGTAGTATTAAATACTTTTTTATTCCGCTTTTTTAATTTTATTAAATCAAGAGTTTTTGCTAACTTACTTGAGGGTTTCTGACTGAACAATTTGTGATTCAGACCTGCATATGGTTTTTTTTCTTAATATATTAGGGAAGTAGGTTTTAACATTATTAAGAATATTATTAACAATAAGCAAACACATACAGATGTACTAACTTATTTGTATTATATTGAACAAATAAATTTAAGGGATTGTAACTTACGAATGTTATGTGATGATTTTTTTCAGAATACATATTCAGATTCAGCATATCAAATACTATATAGAACACCTACTCCCTTTTCAATTCCAAATTGTATGTTGATCAGTATAATCATTGTTGCAAAGCTGTTTCCGATTTGATTTTTTTATTAGAAATAGTGAAAAAAATTAAATTAAAAACATTGGTTGAGAAATTTAAATAATTACTAATGAAAACTTTAAAATAATTATTTTAATCTCAGTAGTGTTTTAACTGAAAATTATTTTTGAGGTTTTAGGTATGATATTTTGTACATGTACGTTATTAAATTTTAATTAGATGAATATCTTGGGAGTATGAAATAATTATATTATAAGTAATTAAACATCTATATGATCTTTTCTTTAGGATTCTGGAAATTTGAACAAAAAGATTGTTTTTAATGATGATGATGATGATACTGATTATGATAAAAGTGTTGATAATTTACATAAAACTGAAAAAGTAAATCATTATGATAAGAAAAGCAAATTATTCAATGATGATTCTTGTGATGAAAATGAAGTATTGCATTCGTTTGATGTAAAACAACAGTTTGAAGGTGATAAAGGAAAAAAAGTAAGTTATTAGCATAGCTATTGAAATAACAAATACAGTGTTAAATTAAGAACATAGTTAATGAATAGAAACATAGAACATAGTGTTTAAATAGGAACATAGTTATTCAATAATTGAGCTGAACAAAAAACTTACTGTAAATTCTTTGTTGAGCTCTAGAATTATTGAATATTTTACTATTATAAATACAATATTTTTTATTCAGTTTTTTTAATTTTAATAAACCAAAGTAATATACTAACTTACTACGTGTATATACTAGAGGGTTTCTAAATGAACAATTTGTAATTCAGACTTGCAAACTTGGATATGGTTCACAATTCCAGCAATAAGCAAGCTTTTTTCTTAATTGCTTAAGTTTACATAGGGTTGTGTAAGTATGGATGAACAAACTTTTAAGTTGTCCATCATAGAGAAGAAGAGGTCTTTACCTTTCCGTTGGATTATTTTGTCTCATATTTTGTTTTCTCCAAGGCTAGAGTTTTCTCATACCCCAGTTCGCACTCAATTTTTAGTTCTGTGGGTTTAGGTTTAACCTGCTAGATCCATGCCTAAGATACATGACCTGTAAAGTATACCCTTCCTGTGATCCAGTGGGAGCTTGCTATGGGCCAACCCATGGACTGGTTTGTCTTTTTTTTTTTATCCAGTGTTTTTTCATAGTAAGCCAGTTCGGATCCAATTTTTAGTTCTCTGGGTTTAGGTTTAATCTGCTAGATCCATGCTAATGATACATGACCTCCAAAGCATACCCTTTCTGTGATCCAGTGGAAGGCTTGCTGTGGACCACCAACCCAGCAACTGTTTTGTCTAGTGGCTTCATAGGAAGCCTTGTGACTGAAATGCTTATTAAATAAAGCCTGGCCCCCTAAATTACAAAATACTGTTATCATATCTTGTGTAAACTGATAAATTGAGTTTTTGTTACACTTAGTTTAAAAAAGAATAACTTTCTTCATAAATATTATTTCACCTATATATATTTTTCTAAAAGGTAATAAATATGAACTTCAAATACATTGAATGATATAGTATGTACACTTGCAAATTTTTTGTGATATTCAAACTTTTTTTCTCATTCTTACCTTATGCATTATCTTTTTTATTATAAAAATACAAATGTTTTCTAATAAATATAAATAAATAAAAATGTAAAAACTCCTTTGATATTCGGTATTTGCAATTATGAAAGAGGCTGAAAACAATTACATAGCTTGTTTTGAGTGAATCAGTTGTTTTGTGCTGGCCTCAGAAATGATAAGTATATCTCAACTACTCCAGGATAACTATTGTGTAACTTTAGTGAAGACCTGTAGAGACAGGTGAATCCTTTGCTTGAGAAGTGACTGTATATTACTATGTTATATCGCAGGTTGCCAGGCCAGGATGTATTGCTTGTGGAACTGATCAACAAATAATGGCTAAAATATCATCTAGATAACTGGATGTATTTTATTTTAACTTTGTTTTTAAATGTTAACCTTAACTACTAGGATTAAAATTTGAAAAACTATGACTAGGCCCTGTTCTGTTGATATTCCACATGGAATGTTAATAAATCAAAGATTAGTATGCTAGAAAGTAATCTATTCGTACTATCTTTCTATCTCCTGAGTTTGTGCATTTAAGCTGGTGTGTTTAAATTTATTCTATCATCATTATTATATTTATTAAAGTTTAACTGTGTTTTTTTATTTTTAAAAGATACTTGAAAATAATCCAAATTTTTATGTGATTGAATTTTTTAATATCCCATTACAAGGATAATATTTATCTAGTTTTTCCTCAGAGCCTCTACTGTTTTTAAGGATGGATTACTGACTGCAGAGAAAAATTTAACATACCTGATAAACAACACAAAACAAAAATCCTCAAATACTCTTAGCACATAAAGAATAGTTATGATCAGTAGTGTACCCACAATGTTAGAAGAAATAAGAAATTTCCTATGTTTTCATTAATTTGCTTTCTGTTGTACAGAGCAAGTTAAAAGTATGGAAACTCCTTAACAACTTTAAAACCATTCCTGATAGAATACTGTAACTTTCAGTATAAGATATCTGTCGACTACTTTACCTTTTGACATCCATTATGTGATAAATCATTTTAAAGGTCTCTTTTAAGGCAAGAAAAATGGTATAGATAAAAAGTTGATACAATGTCTGTGTTCAAAATTGCAACGGGATAAAGTTTGGATTTTGGAAAAAATTCATTGTTAATTTAAGGAACTATAATCACAAATAAATCAATTTATAAAAATTTGTTTAAATGCATATTTAATAAATTTATTTTTAAAAAAAATTATTAAGCATAACATTTCCATATTTACTTAAATCTCATTTTAATAAATGTTCAAAATGACTTCCAGTTGTTTGACATTGTCTCAGTCAGTTGCAAAAGTATAATCCTGCATTATTCAATGATTCCTAGTAATATTTTCTGCTGGTCCTCAAATTCTATTTTGTAAAACATCGATATCTTGTGTCTTATTATGATAAACAATACTTTTTAAGCAGCCCCATAGAAAGTAATCCAGTGGTGACAAGTCACTAACCCAACAGTCTGGTAGGAAACTCGTCATCGCAAATCAGCTGATTTTGAAGTTGATTGTTCTAAGGTTCAAATCCTAGTAAAGGCACTTCTATACAAATTTGAATACTAGATCATGGATACTGGTGTTCTTTGGTGATTGCGTTTCGATTAACCACACATCACAGGAGTTGTCTACCTGAGACTGTACAAGACTAACTTCATTTACATTCATACATATCATCCTCATTCATCCTCTGATGTTAATACCTTACGGTGCTTCTGGAGGCTAGACAGAAAAAAAGAGTGGTGACAACATTTTAATGTTTGAAATGATAGGATCAAAATGATATGTTGTCATATTATTTCTTATTTTAGTGCGTGTAAATTTCCATCAATAAATATAAGCCGTATCAATCGTCCACCAACAATGCCTGCCTATACATTTACTTTGATTTGATACTGTGTATAAACCATGATACCAGTGTGAATTAATGTCAGTCCAGTGTCGACAATTATTGTGATTTATATTGCCATTTAAAAAAATGTGACCTAATCCCTAAAGATTATGTTGTTTGTTAAATTAGGATCTGCATAAATATTGTTCATCATATTTTCAGAACTCAAGTGTTTGATTGTAGTCATCTTCATTAAGTTCTTGAACCAGACAAATTTTGAAGGGTTTGAAATTTTCAATTCTTAATGTTCAAATTGCTGAACTCTGGCTAATATTATATTCTTGTGCTGCTGTTTGAGTTGAGGAATGAGGATTCTCAGTAAATTCTTGCATAATCTCTTAACGAGTTATTATTTATGGTAGATTTAGGCCTCCCTGGTTTTCTGCTATTAATGCTCTCTGTTTCTTTAAATCATTTGATGGTTTTTGGCATTGTACCTTTTGAAATAGAGTTACAATTACTAAATGTTGCATTGAAAAATTCACAACTTCCTTATACAACCTATCACCAAAGCCCCTCATCATTAAAAGTGTGACCCTCTTCTGTTCATTAAGTAACATATTGATAGTAATATTAACAGGTAGCACAGAAAAAATTAATTCAGTAAAAAAACAATTACAAAAAGGTAAAAAAATTATAACTAATGAAAGTGGTTTACAAATATGGTAAAATAAAAAAAAATCAATTAGCCAATCGATCACAATAAATTCTCTTAAGAAACTAAAAGTTTAGTAATAAAACACTAAATGCAATATTACACAACAATGAAGTAAGCTGCATTTTTGTAACAATGGCAAGAAACCATCATGATCAGCATGATTACATGACAATATTTTTATTTATTTACTCATTAAAGAGGAACAAAAATAAATTTTTTTTATCTTTTAAAATAAAAATTTACCTTTTAAAATTAATTTTAATTAGATTAGATGTAATTTAATTTCTTTTTGTATAATTTTATTATTTGAACATATTAAATTTAGTAATTTTCAAAATCCAAACTTTAAACTGTTGTCACCATTTTGGTTCCAGACATTATACCAACTTTTTAATTATAACATTTTTCTTGTCTTAAAGAGAACTTTAAAATGATATATCACACAAAGATGTTACTGTTTGAAATAAATTTGAAATACAACACCTAGACCAACCCACAAAAAGGGATTGAAATTCTATTTTTTGTCAGCTAAAGTTGACTGATACCTTATCCTTACAGTATTCTGTCTGGAATGGTTTTAAAGTTGACGAGAGGTTTCCATACTCAATCTGTGTAGCTAATCCTCTGTATTTATGTAATTTTTATTTTTTTATTTTATTGTAAAAAGTTTGGTTTATTTGGCAGTGATTTTAAGAATTTATAAATATACAAAAAGAAAGTAGTTTATGGGTATAGAAACATATAATATTAATCAGTGCTTCGTACATTCTCATTTTTCTTGTTTATTATAATGTTTTCATTTTTATTGATCGATTTTGAGTTTTTATTTTTTTTTATTTTCTTTTTTTTAGCTTTTTGAATTGCAGTCTAGATTTGGTAATGATTCAAGGTTTTATACGGATGAAAAATTTTATGAGAGTGATGAAGAAAAAAATGATAATGAAAAACAAGATATTGAGAGGTTGGAAGATTTTGATGAGAAAGAGGAAACAATAAATGACGAAGTTAAAAAACAATTAAAAATATTACAAAGCATTGTTGGCACAGAATTCTCTGGTCAACAGAAAAAACAAAAACTGTAAGTATGTTATTTTTATCTGTTTTTTTTTTTTCAAAAAAACAAATTCATTTTAGCTTCAGCTAGCCCAGGAAATTCATCAGGCCTCTCCAACATCTCTTACACTTTGCCATTTTTCTTCTCCTTCCGCTGATGACTGGCTCTCATCATGATGTCCTTCGTTTGCTTTCCATGTTGTTCGTGTGTCGTACAGATCTTCCATCAATTTTCAACTTTTTCAACAATACTGAATATATTTTAACATTTTCTAATAACTTACTACAAAATAAAAGTTGAACTGAAATCTACAAATTCAAAATAACTAACTCTCCATTTTTAAATACTTTTTACTTCTATGTTCATGTTTTTTCACAGTTTCATTTTAGGTACACGTGATAAATTCAGAATGTTAATAAATTGCATCAATTTATTGATAAAGATAAATCATCCAGATAAATCTTTATAAGCAGTATATCTGGCCAATTTATTTTTACATATTTAAGACATGCTCAGACAGACAATAAATTGGGAAACCGGCTGAATCTAATTCAGCTGACATTTCTGAATTGTCAGCATTATTAACTCCAGGCTCATGTAAATCTTAACAGTTTGTCAAGCGATCTAAACAATTTATCTGCTACAGTTAAAAAAATCTTTGTTAGTGCTCTCAAGCAAAAAATAGGATTGAAAGAAATAGAATTTCAATCCCTTTTTGTTGGGTGACCCAGGTGTTGTAACTCTAATATTTTAAACAGTATCATCTTTGAGTGGTATATCATATTAAAGTTCTCTTTAAAACAAGAAAAATGTTATAAATAAAAAGTTGGTACTATGACATTTCTTCTTAACAGTACCCTTTTTCTGTCTCGAGACTAGGACAAGATGTAGCACCATCGGTTGTAAACATTAGCATATTGAAGTACCACAGCTTAGATACATATACATCTAAGGTAACCACTTCTTTTTATATCTTTTTTTTTTTAAATTCTTTCAATTGGTTGTAGACAGAATCTGAAGTTTTCACTAAAAAAAACTTTTTTGAGCATCAGGAAAATATCAATTGCTACAATCAATTCTTTGTATGAGTTAATTTTTAAATTTCTATTTTACAATCAGGATTAGTGGTTCTCCATAGGTATGGATGATGCAGTATATTTCTATAAAACCAATTTTGAATTCTTTTGATGTCATTTCACTGATAAATTTATAATTTCTCACAAAATAAATAACGCAAAAAAAACAAACCAAAATAAACCAGTAATACCAAAAATAAAATGCACTAAAAAAGTTAGAATGAAATATGAAATGGTATAAAAAAACTAACTAGGCTGATGAAATATGAAAAAATTTTAAATGAACTTTGAAATGATATAAAACTACCAGCAACAGCTTTAACTGGTGTGGATATCTTTCAAGAATTTATCTGTACTTGTATGATAATGAGAAACCTTACCAATTGATCTCTCAATGTAATATCACTCATCTTTTTTGCTCGAGACCACTAAGAAAAATTTTTGTAATTGTGGAATATAACTTGTTTAGATTGCTTGATAAATCTGTATGTCTCACCGTACACCGTATTTCTGATACCGTATTTCCGATACATTTCATTATTTGTTTGCATGGCCACGAAATCTATTCACTTGGAGCTTGTTCAAGAATTAACCGCCAAATCCTTCTTGGCAGCGTTATAACGCTTTATTTCACGGAGAGGAAAATGTTCATGACAACGCAAAGAATTTCGTTCGAACCTCAAACGAATTAAACCAACTTTTATCATCAATAGCACATCTTGAAACGATACTTGATACCCTCGCTGAAGACAATATTACCTAGAAATTCATTCCTCTCAGATCTCCTCGTTTCAGTAAAATCTGTAAAGCATCTCTTGCTAAGAACATATAGTAAGGCATCACTGACATTTACGATTTTATGTAGAACATAAAGTTGTTTAAACTCCCATCCGTTAACTTACCTTTCTGATTCTTCAGACGTGTCCCCTTTAACCCTGGGCATTTTCAAATAGGTCAGCCACTCACTATGATTCCAGAAGCACACGTTCTGAAGGTCAGCATTAATTGCCTCAGTAGATGGCATCACATCAATCAACTAACCATGCAATACTAATAAAAACATCAAGTAATTAAAGGTAAAAAAGAATTCTTAATATAATGCATCCAACGGAAGTTAACAATGAATTATTCTATCTACTTTTTTTATTATTCTGAAAGTCTGTTGCCGTGGAACAGAATTATTTTATATTTGAATTGTTTACTTTACCTAATTCATTATATTTTTTCTACTCATAGGTGTAAGAAGAATTTTTATAGCGGTTTAAAGAAAAATGTCGCAAAATAATCAAACTGAACCAAGTCAAATATTTAAAGGAATCATAGAAATTAATGGCGAGACTTACAATACAATTCAAGAGATATATATCAGAGACAACATTATAAAGAGGTTGAAAACTGAAATACTTGAATTAAATCGAATTCAAGAATCGAAAACCAATATTTTAAAAGATTTAAATGAAAAAAATCATCAGTTCCAAGAAGACATAAAAATACTAAAAACTGAATTATTTGAAGCAAATGAAAAATATGTTCTACAGGAAAAGGTCATGAAAACAAATAAAAAAAGAATGGAAGAATTAATTGAAGATTATGATGAAGTGAAGGCTAAACTAGAACATTTCAACGAATTATACAAAAAACAAGAATACACTAATGCATTTCTCAGAAGAGAAAATGAAAATCTGAAACGTGATCTACAGGTACAACATTTAGATTCTATTAGAGCAAATAACAAAACGAAGATAGATTTTGAAAAACAACTGGCTAGTTTTAAGCAGGAAATGGTCGTTCATGTCCAGACATCATCGAAAACAACAGATAACAGCAAAGAATCGTATTCTGATAGACCTGTTTCATCAGCCCTGAGTAACGACGTGACCATAGAGGTATTCGAAGATAATTCAGTTGAATTAAAGGAAGATAAATGCATTATGAAAACTTCTGAAAATAACAACAAATTTATAAGTTTACTGCATCATGTGCTTCTCAGAATTAGTTATCATTGAAATCAGTGGACAAGGACATCTCCTAAAGTTTCGCATTTCGAAAATTATATTTAATTTAAAATTAATAGTGGCATATGTGACTTATAATACAAAATTCATCGTATTATCTTCAATGTATACATCTTGAACTGTTAGAAAACTTCAAAATTGTAATCGTGAGCTACGAAGATATGTATATTACTACTGGATCTAGTGTTATTTTTATAATTTTATACCATGACAAACACTAAATGAAAGTGAAATATTTTTACTAAAATCAAGAAATATGTCTAAGTTGTTCTATTATAATTTCTTGATGATGAAATAAATTGTTTCGTTTGATATTTAATTAATTGTAATGTCTTTTTTGCGAATATTAATTTTAAGATTCTAATTGCTTCTATGATAACTGTGTATTTACAATGTTACTTGATTTTACAAATATAAAAAATGAAATACATATACACACCCTAAAAACATTACACTCCTTTTTGGGCAGTCGTGTAAAAAATTGAGATATTACTTGGAAGAAAAAGTGACCGAAAAATCCCAAAATCAAAAAAAAATTGAATTTTGGACTTATTTTCATTGGTTCCAGAGTTACATCCAAATGAACTTCTAATTAATGAAGTATTTGGATCTTACAAGGGGAAAAAATTGTAAATGTATTGAATTTACAAGATTTAGTGTTTCTTTTTATCAGTTTTCTTGTGCTCCAAATCATTTGTAATGTTTTGTGCAATATCTTATTTATTGGATCTTATCAACATAATTACATTGTTTTCCAGCTTATCACCTATCGCTTTTAGTCATTTCAGTAATTTTTTATAAACTTACTATTTCAGTTTTACCAAATGTATTTACAGATTAGAAATTATTGAAGGTCTAAGAAAAAAAATCGTTTAATATTTTATAATTGTGATACACAGTTCTGAATAAATAAACTAGCAAAGCCTAATGGATGAAATATTTTCTTTCTGGGTGCCAACTGCTTAAATTTTTTCAAAGTTTGCTTATTAGTATTTTTTTTTTTTTTTGTCTTCAGTCATTTGACTGGTTTGATGCAGCTCTCCAAGATTCCCTATCTAGTGCTAGTCGTTTCATTTCAGTATACCCTCTACATCCTACATCCCCAACAATTTGTTTTACATACTCCAAACGTGGCCTGCCTACACAATTTTTCCCTTCTACCTGTCCTTCCAATATTAAAGCGACTATTCCAGGATGCCTTAGTATGTGGCCTATAAGTCTGTCTCTTCTTTTAACTATATTTTTCCAAATGCTTCTTTCTTCATCTATTTGCCGCAATACCTCTTCATTTGTCACTTTATCCACCCATCTGATTTTTAACATTCTCCTATAGCACCACATTTCAAAAGCTTCTAATCTTTTCTTCTCAGATATTCCGATTGTCCAAGTTTCACTTCCATATAAAGCGACACTCCAAACATACACTTTCAAAAATCTTTTCCTGACATTTAAATTCATTTTTGATGTAAACAAATTATATTTCTTACTGAAGGCTCGTTTAGCTTGTGCTATTCGGCATTTTATATCGCTCCTGCTTCGTCCATCTTTAGTAATTTTACTTCCCAAATAACAAAATTCTTCTACCTCCATAATCTTTTCTCCTCCTATTTTCACATTCAGTGGTCCATCTTTGTTATTTCTACTACATTTCATTACTTTTGTTTTGTTCTTGTTTATTTTCATGCGATAGTTCTTGCGTAGGACTTCATCTATGCCGTTCATTGTTTCTTCTAAATCCTTTTTACTCTCGGCTAGAATTACTATATCATCAGCAAATCGTAGCATCTTTATCTTTTCACCTTGTACTGTTACTCCGAATCTAAATTGTTCTTTAACATCATTAACTGCTAGTTCCATGTAAAGATTAAAAAGTAACGGAGATAGGGAACATCCTTGTCGTACTCCCTTTCTTATTAGTGCTTCTTTCTTATGTTCTTCAATTGTTATTGTTGCTGTTTGGTTCCTGTACATGTTAGCAATTGTTCTTCTATCTCTGTATTTGAACCCTAATTTATTTTAAAATGCTGAACATTTTATTCCAGTCTACGTTATCGAAAGCCTTTTCTAGGTCTATAAACGCCAAGTATGTCGGTTTGTTTTTCTTTAATCTTCCTTCTACTATTAATCTGAGGCCTAAAATTGCTTCCCTTGTCCCTATACTTTTCCTGAAACCAAATTGGTCTTCTCCTAACACTTCTTCCACTCTCCTCTCAATTCTTCTGTATAATATTCTATTTTAATACAGAAAGGTTTTAAAGTTGACGAGGGGTTTCCATACTCAATCTGTATAGCTAATCCTCTGTATTTATGTAATTTTTATTTTTTTATTTTATTGTAAAAAGTTTGGTTTATTTGGCAGTGATTTTAAGAATTTATAAATATACAAAAAGAAAGTAGTTTATTGGTATAGAAACATATAATATTAATCAGTGCTTCGTACATTCTCATTTTTCTTGTTTATTATAATGTTTTCATTTTTATTGATCGATTTTGAGTTTTTATTTTTTTTTTATTTTCTTTTTTTTAGCTTTTTTAATTGCAGTCTAGATTTGGTAATGATTCAAGGTTTTATACGGATGAAAAATTTTATGAGAGTGATGAAGAAAAAAATGATAATGAAAAACAAGATATTGAGAGGTTGGAAGATTTTGATGAGAAAGAGGAAACAATAAATGACAAAGTTAAAAAACAATTAAAAATATTACAAAGCATTGTTGGCACAGAATTCTCTGGTCAACAGAAAAAACAAAAACTGTAAGTATGTTATTTTTATCTGTTTTTTTTTCAAAAAAACAAATTCATTGTAGCTTCAGCTAGCCCAGGAAATTCATCAGGCCTCTCCAACATCTCTTACACTTTGCCATTTTTCTTCTCCTTCCGCTGATGACTGGCTCTCATCATGATGTCCTTACGTTTGCTTTCCATGTTGTTCGTAAGTGTCGTACGGATCTTTTTATCAATTTTCAACTTTTTCAACAATACTGAATATATTTTAACATTTTCTAATAACTTACTACAAAAAAGTTGAACTGAAATCTACAAATTCAAAATAACTAACTCTCCATTTTTAAATACTTTTTACTTCTATGTTCATGTTTTTTCACAGTTTCATTTTAGGTACACGTGATAAATTCAGAATGTTAAATTGCATCAATTTATTGATAAAGATAAATCATCCAGATAAATCTTTATAAGCAGTATATCTGGCCAATTTATTTTTACATATTTAAGACATGCACAGACAGACAATAAATTGGGAAACCGGCTGAATCTAATTCAGCTGACATTTCTGAATTGTCAGCATTATTAACTCCAGGTTCATGTAAATCTTAACAGTTTGTCAAGCGATCTAAACAATTTATCTGCTACAGTTAAAAAAATCTTTGTTAGTGCTCTCAAGCAAAAAATAGGATTGAAAGAAATAGAATTTCAATCCCTTTTTGTTGGGTGACCCAGGTGTTGTAACTCTAATATTTTAAACAGTATCATCTTTGAGTGGTATATCATATTAAAGTTCTCTTTAAAACAAGAAAAATGTTATAAATAAAAAGTTGGTACTATGACATTTCTTCTTAACAGTACCCTTTTTCTGTCTCGAGACTAGGACAAGATGTAGCACCTTCGGTTGTAAACATTAGCATATTGAAGTACCACAGCTTAGATACATATACATCTAAGGTAACCACTTCTTTTTATATCTTCTTTTTTTTTAAATTCTTTCAATTGGTTGTAGACAGAATCTGAAGTTTTCACTAAAAAAAACTTTTTTGAGCATCAGGAAAATATCAATTGCTACAATCAATTCTTTGTATGAGTTAATTTTTAAATTTCTATTTTACAATCAGGATTAGTGGTTCTCCATAGGTATCGATGATCCAGTATATTTCTATAAAACCAATTTTGAATTCTTTTGATGTCATTTCACTGATAAATTTATAATTTCTCATAAAATAAATAACGCAAAAAAAAACCAAACCAAAATAAAACAGTAATACCAAAAATAAAATGCACTAAAAAAGTAAGAATGAAATATGAAATGGTATAAAAAAACTAACTAGGCTGATGAAATATGAAAAAATTTTAAATGAACTTTGAAATGATATAAAACATCACTGTATGATAAAAAAATAATAATATATATAATAATAATAATAATAATAATAATAATAATAATACTAACTACCAGCAACAGCTTTAACTGGTGTGGATATCTTTCAAGAATTTTCTGTACTTGTATGATAATGAGAAACCTTACCAATTGATCTCTCAATGTAATCTCACTCATCTTTTTTGCTCCAGACCACTAAGAAAAATTTTTGTAATTGTGGAATATAACTTGTTTAGATTGCTTGATAAATCTGTATGTCTCACCGTACACCGTATTTCTGCCTATCAAATCTGCAATTTCTTCTCCTTTGTATTGCCCCCATTCTTGTGTATAATTTATGATTTTTAAAAAGAGAGTTCACAATTATTCATTTACACTTGGTATTAAAATTTGAAAAACGATTTTAGGTTTATCTTTTTTTTTTATCTAACTCTTATTACTTCCAACTACTTTTCTTTTTCTTATTTCTCTTAATGTTGTATTCTTCTCCTCTTTTCATATTGCATTTTTATTGATTTTAGGTATTAGACTACATCTGTACTCTTCATTTTAATTATCTTCATCTTCAATGTAGAAAATGGCCTTTAAATCTTCAGTATTCTTATTGGCTTCAACTTCCTGTGTTCTGACCAATGAAATCCTCTTGGTATGTTGCTTGTAATAGCACACAGTACATGTAATAACCCATACCTTGTTTGTAATTATTCCTATTTTTACCTTTCTTTTATCTGGTTTTTTTTTGTAAGTTATCCTAAAATCTTATTTTCATTTTTTTTTGTCTTCAGCCATTTGATTGGTTTGATACTGGCACAAGATTCCCTACCTAGTGCCAGTTGTTTCATTCTGGTATATTCCCTACATCTTATATCGATAACAATTTGTTTTACATATTCCAGATATTGCCTGCCTACACAATTTTTCCCATCTAACTGTCCTCTAACATCAAAGCGACTATTCCAGGATGTCTTAATATGCAGCATATAAGTCTGTCTCTTTTTTTAACTATATTTTTCCAAATGCTTCTGTCTTCAACAATTTGTTGCAACATCTCTTCATTTTTCACTTATCCACCCATTTGATTTTTAACATTCTCCTATAGCACCACATTTCAAAAGTTCTAATTTTTTCTTCTCAGGTACTCAAATTGTCCAAGTTTCACTTCCATATAAAGCCACACTTCAAACATATACTTTCAAAAATGTTTTCCTGACGTTTAAATTAATTTTTGATGTAAGTAAATTATATTTCTGACTCAAAGATAAGCCCTAGACAAGACTACTGTGATTTCTCAAGGAACTTGTAGAACTCTGTGGTTTGATTGTCCTCTTGGTCTACTCCATTAGTTGATATATATATTTTGGTCAGCCACCTTGCTAGGCTCTGAAGTCAATAGACAGCACGGTAAATCTACTGTCTTAGTAGGATGTGTGAGTTGGTGACTTGGCCTGTAAGCTTATCCATGGAACCTGTTTTCTAAGTAGCCATCATTCAAAGTGTCTAGTGGCTGACATCAGTCCACGATTTCTACTCCGTTATAATCCAATTCAGTAATCTACGCTGACTTTTTCATCAATCCTTATATCTGTTGAGATTGTTTTTCAGAAGTGTAGTTTTGGATTTATTGAACTATAAAGTAGTTAATCCTTTTTTGATTGTGGTATAGTTTTTAAACTAAATATTAAAATAATAAATCAAAAATTTATTTATTTTTTTTTGTCAGCAGTAAACATGTTACTTCAGCAACAGGCGTTCGTTATGATCCCTCAGTTCCTGAACATGAGAAATTTATTGTTAAACCTTCATCAATTGATGAAAATGAAGAAGATGTGAAGCAAAAAAAAAGTAAAAAATCAAAAAACAAGCAGAAAGAAGAGGTAAAGGAACAAGAATGTGTGAACAAACCAAGTGTTTCAAATGAAACATATTATGAAGTTGCTGATGAATTAAAAAAAAACATTTAAATCAGCTGAAAAGACCACATTCAGTTTTACAGAATTATTCAATTCATCTGCAGGTAAATATTAATTAATAATAGTTCATTACTGATTATAAATTTCCTAAGTGATTTTAAAGTTATTTTTTGTTTTTTCATAACCCCTTCCTATCTGGTAGGTTGTCATCTATCTTTTAACTTCCCTTTGTTTAATAAACAAATTCAGATAAACAGAAATAGTTCTGTTTTTAACGGATTAGCCTTGATTTGGCTTGTACACATTTAAATATGTATGTTCAACAAAAACCACATAGATATTAGTGTAAAAATGTTAATTTAAATGTTATTCCACCTGCAATATATTTCTTTCCAAACTTAGTTTAATGTGTTCAGTATCACATCTTCAGCTGTGCAAGTAATTCAGTTGTTTAGCTTAATGAAATTAGAAAGTAATGTAAAAATAAAGATTTATTCTTTCAATCTGGAATTAGTTATCAAAGAAATTTTGGACTTTGTGTGATAGTGTACTGGTGCAAAATTGTAAAAAAGTGATAACCTGCTTCCTGATCACCTCCATGTAACTGTGGATTGAAAAAATGAATTACCAGCTTATTGCTTTTGTATGTCAAAAGGTTCTAAATAAAAAATTTATAGAGGACTGGTAATGTTTGAAACATCAAATTAAAGTGCAATTAGATTCTAAAAATTTAATTTATTCTTTAAAAAAAGAAAAATCCTGAACATTTTGGCTTAAATATATATAATTTATTTAAAATGTCTTATTTTAGATTTTTCATATTTTATGTTTACTCAGCTCATTTCTTGGATGTTGTTGGCACTAGAGCTCCTCCATGATTTATTTGTTTCTTTGATATTCTACCAGACAATAAACTGTTTAATCAAAGTTTTGTGGGTTATTTTTTATTGTTTTATAACTTTTAATAAGTCATTCTTATATTTTGCATCATATAAGGGCATAATAAATGACTAGTGTAACTCTAGCAAATCTGTTATTAAAATTTGTCTGGAGTTTAGAAACAAGCTATTGACTTTTCCATAAAACTGATTCTCGTTCCACATTTTCATCATTATGTGGTCCTTCTTCTTGAGCCTTATTCTTTTAACTACTAATTTCTTAGTTATTGTGAATGATTCAAATAGCTTATGGTTATTTAGTATCCAGTTATAGATTTATTTGGCTTTCTGGATCTAAAATGTAGTTTATTACTACTTCATTGTCCTCAACAATGGCTTTTGCAATTTCATTTTTGAAAAAATATAAGGATATTTCACAGTAAAATATAGGTACACATTGTTGTTCACATTCAATAATTTTATTTTAGACACAGCAGCAGGTTTTTTTTCTGTGATATCATAAATGTTGTTTCCGAATTCTTTAAATGTTGATAAAATTTTTTTTCATTTCTTGTTTGATTGCTTTCTTGAATGAGCAGTCCAGGTAATGCTTTTTTAATGACATTACCACACCTTTACAATAAACTATAGCATGGAAATTATTTTAGGAGGCAAATAGACAACTTTTACATCTGGTTGACAATCATCTAATTGTTACGGATGTCGTGGATCATGTTGAAGCATCATTCATTTTGTATTTCTTCATTTCACAAATAAAATTATGGTGACACCATTAAAGCAGCTTAAGTATTTCAAGCTTTAAAAATCTTACTTTTTCAAGTAACAAGCTAAAACTCGTGGAAATGCTGTTTACTGACACTGAGATTTTCATTGCAATCCATTCACTAAAAGGTTTTATTTGTTGTGGCAGATATCCTTTCTTCATTATTCTGTGTGTGTATTTAAACCTACGAAAAGCCATTATAAAAATGTTATTGCATACCAAGAAACGACAGACTACAATACAAAGACAGTACTGCATTATAATATATATATATATATATATATATATATATATATATATTACGTGAGTATCTCGCATCACCAGTTGCTCTGTATATATTTCGTAGTTGCTGTCTTATATATTTTTTGTTTTGTTGATTTATATATATTTCATAGTAGCTCTATATATTTTGTGAGGTACTCGCGAAAGCGCTCTTGCTTGGATTATGGAATAAGGTAGGTGTCATCCTATTTTATTTTATTAATTCTGTACTTGTATTGATCGGATTACTATAATTTGTATAGTGCAGAGGAATATGATTCCTGAAAGGATCAATTTTAGAAAAAAATATATATATATATGTATATGTGTGAGTACATTATTTTTATAGTTCTTTGTTTTAATATATCAGATTACTTTTAATCATTTTTTAATTTTTTTTATATTTATATTTTTATTTAGTAAGCAGACTACTCTTATTGGTTGCACATAGCCATAAGATAATTTTAAATCATTAATAAGAGAGAAATTTATTAATAATAAGGATAGTCATTGTACTCCATAGTCTGGATATTTAGCAGCCCAAGCTAAATCAAATGCAATTATTAATAAGGTTTCAAGATACAGGAAGGTTTGTTGCTTCCCGATTTTTCCACAGTGCCAGCATTACCATGATGAATGTGAAAAATAATACATCCATACTGGATTGGAACAGCATTGTGAGGTTAAAGAGGTGGTTTTAATTCTACAATTTTACCTATTAGATTGTAATATCAATCACTTTAAATCAAATGCATTTTGAAATTAAATACATCCCAGTTGCCCTTAATGGTTTGATTAGGAATAGAGGCCTGACTGACATTATCCAGCAGCCACTAGTTTATAATTTTTTGCAACCCAATTGGAAAACGTTTAGCTGATTTGATTCCAATAATTTTACAGGTACATTTTCTAGTCACTAACCCATTAAGTTCCAATAGAGAAGTGGTTACCCTGTTACCTACCACAAGATGCCCCAGATGGAACCAAGACAGACAGCTGAATCAGCTCTTTTGATACTTGTTTATATCTCAGTCTGTTTTTAGATATAAATTTTTTTGAAAAAACACTAAATGGTGGACAGATTGAAAAAGAAGCAAGTAAGAGCATTTTTGATGCCCTGAATCAGTACCCTAAATTTGGCTGACACCTTTCCAGAACACTCCATATAGCTGCTACCAAGGGGAAAAATCTTTTTAAATGGCAGGTATGGAGAATGAAGCAAAACAGAGGATTTGTCCATATAAACGTTTTTGTTTATTTTGATGTCCTGATCTTGTAGGGAAAATAAAACAAAAAAAATATATATATAGTTATGTGATGCCTCTTGGCCCCATGTGGTCAAAAATCAGGCTAAAAGTGGGTTTTATGTATACTGCAATATTTGTACCAAATTTCAACTATTTTAGTTAATAGGTTTCTGAAATACGAGGTGAAAATTGTTTAGAAATAATGTTGAATATCCTCCCATATGTAATTCCAGTTTACTTAAAAACTAAAACTTTAAATAAATTAAAAAGTACTTTCATTGTACTAAAGCTCAGTTTTCTAAGACTACTATAAAAAAAGTCACAAATTCAAAATGGCAGAAATTACATAAAAGCCATTCTCAAATAATATTTGTTCAGAGAAGTTCAAAATACAAATTAATACACATTCATATATATTTCTTCTGGAAATTTCTATAGTTTTATTTTGTTTTTTTTGAACTCAGGGAGTCATGAAACAGTGACGTTTGCAAAAAAACCAAATTCAAAATTTTTTATCATTCCATTGTACTGGAATATTCCTTCTACTGGTTACTATCCCTTTATAGCAACAATGAAGCTAGATCCAGGAAAGTAAAAATGTACTTACTAAATATATATAGAAATACTAGTATGAAAGTGATCGGTACATATATTATTTTTATAATTTGAATTCTTTAATTCTTTGGTGAAAATCAAGTATGGTCATGCTTTGATTGTTTAATAGATATTGAGTAATAATAAATCATGCCGTCTGTTGAAAGATGATGTTTATTAAATTTTTTTCCTTTGATGCTCTTAATAAATTGAGTGTATCTTATATTTTAGAGCAGACTTTACAGAAAAAAGAAGAAAAAGATGGTTTTAAAAATGCAAATCTTAATTCAAAGAAAAAGAATGCACCTTACAATAATTTCATTGATGATAGATTTGGAGGTGATTTTAGTGCTGAACAAGACACGCCAAAATTAGATGAACATAAAGAGGTGATCAAAACAGGCAGTTTATGGCATGAAAATTTCTTCTATAAAATTAGTGATCCTAGATTCAAAGGTAATTCATATTTATTTTTATTTATAAATATTTTAATAGTAGACGTAGTTGGACTAATGAAAATTAATTCTGATTGCGTTAATTGTTATTACTGGGTAATTGTATTAAAATTTCTTATTTATTTTAAGTTCTTAATATTTTACTCATTTTATTTTATGTTATAACATTAAAGGTTACACAAAAGGGTTAGGGATCAAAACGTTTAACAACCATGTCTGGTATAGTCTTGACATCATGCTGCAATGAACCTATGCCTTCCAATAATAGATTCTGTATTACTCATTTATCTGTGACTTAAGAAATTGAGAAGTTTTGTAAATTAGATCTTTAATCTGAGAGGCTGCCATCCATGTAGTTGTGTAAGATGTTAATACTTCAGGCAAACAAGATTATAAAAACTTTTATAGGTTATCTTGAGGCTTATTTCTGATCAAAGTCAGGGTACAGTGAAGTCATTGAGCCTTGCATAACAAATTATCTAGAATTTGCAAATATATCTGTAAAATTGTTAAAGTAACTTTTATAGATTGTAATGTAAAAATATATATGTGAAAGTATAGATTGTAAATTTTAGAAAAATATTGCCAATTTAAAAAAATAAACAGTTTAACTAATTGCATGCTGGCAGCCACAGAGATTATATTTCTGTGTGAGAGAGATGGTATATATATATATATATAACTCCATAATTTTAATATTTTTAATTAAATTTATTTAAATATGTGTAATATCTATTTAAGTTTGGGAGGTATTTATCTCTTTGTTAGTCACCATATTGAAAACATTTCATACTATCTTTAATATACTTTTGGAGGCACTAACAACATTGTGTTTGCTTTTCCTTGTTTGGATGAGTTATGGATAAAGAACATTCTTTGTTATTATGAATAATGTAATGAGAAATTAAATTCTTGAAATGAGTAATGACAGATTTGTTTGTTTTTATAAAATTTCTGTTTGGAGAAGTGTTCATATTATTCCTGTAGTTAAAAAGTGTGCGTGCATTTTAAATTATCTTAATTAAAATACATTAAAGTATTAAAATGATCCTCATAAAGTTTTTTTTTTTTTTTGTAAGTTTTGAGACATTAAATTAAACAAAATCAAAATTAAATTTAGTAGTGAAAAGATAAAAATAAATAAATAATGTGATAAAATAAATTGGCATCATTGCCATGGACCACCAGTAAAATTAGGTGCAGAGAAAGAATAGAAACTAACTTCTTTATTTTCATTCTTCTCATTTTTTTTAATTAAAATTTTAGGCCTTTTTATAAAAATTTTTATATGAACTTGTAAAAGATCATTCTTAAAAACTTAGTTATTGGAATAAATATTGATTAAATAAAATTTAATAACATATTTAAAAATAACACAGTAATAAAATTATATTAGTGTATTATCTTTAATTCAGCTATTAGGAGGAAGTTGTCATTCATGTAATGACATATCTATTGTATAAAATACTAACATTTCCTTTATTTTAATGTAAGGACTAGTCCTTGTGGCATAGACCATAGAGTACTTTATTCTCTTTAAAAAAGTTATTCTCCTTCACTCTTTAAACATACAACATACTTACAAAGTAAGGATAGTAATCAGCTAGAAAGTTTAAAAAACAATGAAGAGTATAATAAATTAAAGAGAATAATCGGAAGGAAAAAAGAGAAAAAAAAAATTCGCTTCCTTCTTTACTTATGTTGATTCATTCTTCAGGAAATAAATCACATTTCATGTTTGTGAACTGAAAATAATATCGGTATTGCAGGTTCAATGTTGAACTGGGTTTTTTATTTTATTTTTTTGTAATAAACTAATCAAATTTTTTTCTTCGACTTACAGGATTTTTGTTCGAATTAAAGGAATTACGTTTCCACATAACGTAATACAATACGGCCGGGAATTAGAATAAATTTCGAGTTACAGGAATTGTATTCACTATCCTGGAATACAGAATAATTAATATTATTACCACCATTGTTGTTTTTACACATTTAAACAAATTAGCTATCACTTTGTCCATAATGATACACCTAAGATGTTTCTAATAAAATAAAATTAAAAATAAAGAGGTATTATTGTTTTAAAAATTAATAGATGCCATTTTGAAATTTGTCTTGTCTCAAAATTTTGAGTCTTTTTGCTGAAAATGGTGATTTCAACACTTATTCATACCAAATTTTATCAAACTATTTCAATCTGTTCTTGAGATATAAATTTTTTATTGCAAAAACAAAATGACTACCAGTTGGAAAACTGATCATCACCTGAAGATGGTTACTGGAACTTTCTTTATTATGTTGACATGAGCAATTTACTCCCTAAGTTTATCTACATATTTTGGGGTACTCTGCATATTACAAATTGTTGAATGTGTGGGTTGTGTGTCAATGTCATCTTTATAACTATTACCATTTAGCAGAGATACCATGGCAACTACGTATGTGCTGTTTCCCAACAGTAATTTTAAATGTTTGATTTCATTTTAATACAAGGTTTAACATTTTCTCATATTACAGGTAAGCTAGTTAGTTGGCATAACGGTAAAATTCTGCCTTCTTATTCAGTTTTTCCTTGGTTCAATCCTTAGCAAGGTTATAGCTTTCTTTTCCTCATCATTATAAAAAAATTATTTATTATTGTCCATATGTGTTTTGAGTGAATAAATGAGTAAATAATTTCTAAATGGTCACTATTTGAAATTTATCATTAACTTATGAATAACCCAATATATGAAACTATTAATTATAAATACACTTCCAAGTATTAAAACCAATAGTCACAACAACCAAATTAAAAATTATTTCATAAGATTCTCATCATTTTTGGTGGCCAAATCAATATAGATAACAAGTTGAGTAAAAGGTTGTGTACACAAAAAAATGTGCAAAGTGCCGGGTGATTTAAAAGCATATAAAAATATACTTAGATAACTTACAAATTCAGTTGAGGTCTCATTTCTTAGCAAAACACATCAAGTTTTGACTCGCACAGTCAAAAGTCTAATTAGGCAACCAGCGCTGCCACCAGTTTTGTTAAAAATGGATACACTTACTGGTGCAGAACATGCTCACTGTATTTTGATGTCACGGTCTGTAGTCACTCACTGCATTTGTATGTAATTTTCATAGTGAGTATAGTAATGGAGCCTTCTAGTAAGTAGGCATACAATTTACTCTTGGCACCAAACCTTCATTGAGACAAGTTGTTCTGTTAAACATACAAAATCACCAGGATGCCCACACATACCTGAAACTGTTGTGGAACAACTCAGAGAAAGCTTTTTACGTAATCTGAAGAAATCAACTTGACGTGTGTCATGTGAGACTGCGATACCAGAAACGACTGTTTGGCAAATTTTATGTAAATGATTGCATTTGAAGCTATACAAACTAACCATGGTTCAACACGTTGCTGATGATGACAAAACTGCTTGACTGCAGTTTTGTGTGGAAATGATGGATAGAATTGCAGACAACAATATAATTTTTAGTGATGAATCAACGTTTTACATCAGCGGCAAGGTGAATACCTGTAACTGCCACATATGGGCTAGCGAAAACCCTCATGAAACTTTGCAGCATATTCGTGATAGCGTTTTTTGTGTCCAAAGAAAATAAAGATTTTAGGACTGTTCTTCTTCCAGGAGACAACCATAAATGGTATCATAATGGTATTGGATATGCTTCAAAATTTTCTAATTCCTCAGACGATGATGACCAAGATGGACGCCATTAATACCAGCAAGGCAGGAGCACCATCTCACTACATCCTAGAAGTTCAAGATTTTCTTGATACTCGATTCCCAGGTCAGTGGATTGGTCATGAAAGTCCAATTGTATGGCCACCTTGCTCACCAGATTTGAATCAGTTACATTTTTCTTGTGGGAATTCATTTAAGATCTGGTTTATGTACCACCTTTGCCAGCTGATCTTGTTGAGTTAAGAGTTTGAATTACGTCATAGCTGCAGGGGTAATGCCCAACTTGCCGGCTACAGTCTGAAATGAAATCAACTTCAGGTGGACTGTATGACACATTACAAATAGAAGCCATATCGAACCAAAATGAATATTGAGTGACAAACTTGATGTGTTTTTCTATGCAATGACATCTTAACCGAATCTGTAAGTTTTCTCAATAAATGTTTATATGCTTTTAAAGTTGTGAAGTCCTTTTTGAATTACCTAGTATTATATTAGATATTTTTAATTGATGTTATATAATGTTCAGTGGATGAATCCTTTTCCTCACAACCGTAGTTTAGCTTTGTAATGAATTATTAAAGTATTTAAATAAATTTACTTATATAAATTTGTAAAAAAATTAGTCAAAATTTAATTAAAAAAATGTTTATATTCATTAAGTTATATTTTATTTATTTGTGGTTTTTTTATGGTAATAGTGACCATATAATTAATTATAATTGTATATTGCATGATAATTTTAAATATTTTACGATTACTTCTTTGAAATCCCTAGAATCTGTTTTTTTTTTAAGTTTCCTGGAAAATGTTTCTTATGAAAGATTTTTGTATTAATATTTTTTATTCATTGACTAAATGTTACTTTAATTTTAATTAAAGTACTATTTTAATTTTTTAAATAAAATATTTTAAACATTTTAATTTTTTTGAACTCTTAATCATATTGATCAAATTATTTTCAGTGAAGCAACACATTATATATACATGCAAGAAAATCCTCATGAGCCTACAATTTGTTCTCATGGAAGTGTTCCTTCTGTACGAAAAGGATCATATGACGTCAAATCTATCAATAGTGAAGGTTAGTTAACTTTTTTTAAATAGTGTAAACTCACAGAGATTATGCATGGTATTGTATTAGCTCACAAAAATTATGCATGATATAGCTTAGTTGAACTTAGATATATATGGCCAAGGTGAATAAATATAATTTATTTATTTATTTATTAATTAGTGAGAAATTTTATTGGATTTTCAATGTATTATCCACCCATGAATAATTCAAAAAATATATATACATATATATAGTGAAGTATTTCACTAAATAAAGTAAATTAGGCTTATAAAGGGAGAAAGTTGTATTAAAATCATTTATTGAAATGTCTTTGTCTTTTCATATGATCTAGTTTGGTGATTAATAATTATATTAGCTACAGAATTCTCACCGAAAGCGTTTCTCTGATATTACATTATTGTTTTATGAAATTACATCATTGCTCTGTGCTTTTTCCATGATTCTGTAGCTCCCAGAATTAAATATACATAAGAATTCGTAATAGTGATCAGTTTAAAAGTTGGTTAAATCTCATTTCTTGTCTCAAACTTTTTCATCAATGCTGTTGATCAGTACTCATGATGAAGCTGTTTTATATCAGTACCCATGATCTAGCATATTTTTAAACTATTCTTTGATTGTTTTATTATTTGGTTGTAAGCTAATTAAATACTGTTTTTTTGTCCATCTAAAAAAAATAAAATGTTTTTCCTAATATGGTGTACAACATATTAATGAATATTAAATGTAGCCCTAAACTATTACAAAAAAGGTGAAAATTTTTTTAATTTTTTAAATCAAAATTAGTATAAAAGTATTTGTAATATGCATCTAGTAAAACAATGAAATACAGCAAAAATTTTGAGAAAAAATTACTCATTTTCTAAAGAAATGAAAAGGTGCTTCTAGAATGTAATTATATTTAGAGAAATTATAATAGATATTGACAGCACCAGTTTTATACTTCTTCAAAAAAGACCTTTACTATTTGGTCAATTAGTATATATGATGTATTTTAAGTTTTTTTTTTGTTTTGGTACTATTAGTACCAAGTAGAATGAAAATTTCACTAATATTCAACAAGAAATGTAAAATGTGTTTACTTTAATCTACTGACATTGTTGAATACATACTGCAGATTACAGTACTGTAAAAGTAAAATTGCAAATTTTAATATATAAAAAGGTATTTTTTCTCTAAGCTAAATACAAAGAAAATATTGAAAATAATTCATCAAGAAAATGTAACTTTTATTAAAATTAAGAAAACATTGCAGTGTAAAAAAAATCCCTTACCTTATTTTTATTGATTTTAAGATAAATTTTAAAATTATTAAATATCAGAAATTTACACCACGTTGCCTTGGCTCTTTATATCTTGTTTCCATGAACTGGTTTGTAAATGTAAATCCTGTTATGTATAGTGCTTGTATGTGTATTCTTTGTTACTGTGATTGAATGTGCACCTGGTCTGTACAATGTAATTTTAATTTGATAACTGCAGTTAATTTATGTACCCCTTGTGTGTTGTTTTTATCAACTTCTTTTGAACTGAATCTATATGACCTTGTTTATTTTTTTTGGTTTTAAGAGTAAGATACATTTTTCCTATGAGAAAAAATATTCTCTGAAGTAGCTGTCCTTTCCAGTAATTCTGTATGAATGTTACCTATTGGATATTATCATTATGTATTTTTTGACACAATATACTGCATTTTGAAAATGAGACATTGTTATTGTCTTTTTTTTCAAAAGTTTTGTAATATTTTTAAATTATCAAAGCACCATGCATATATCTTCTTGATGGTTGCTAAAACCCTTACTAAGGTTCTTACATTACTCTTCAGCTTCTGAAATCCTCAACATAGAGTATATCAGGATCATACCTGCACTCATAAAACCAAAAATTGTGAAAGAAGGCTTAGGATAAGGAAAATGGATGGAGGGTGAAAGAGAAAAGCAATCCCTCTGGGGTAGTTTATAATCTTGTACAAGATCTTAAATTTTCCTTAGAATTTATCTACTGACTTTTAACTTGTATATTTGATAGTAGATCTTTTTCGTATGGTGTTGGGATTTTTCTTAGTCGATATTGACAAAAAGCTTCAACTGTATTGCTAAAAAATAACTACTAGAGTATATAGTACAGTATTTTACAGTAGCATGATGATTATTTAACATAATTGTAAAATTAATTGTTTATTCAAATTTAACAATACTTCTTGTTAATTACACCCAGGTTGAAGTTTCCATGAATACCTTCCCTCCAATTACTCCATAAGTCAGTCCTTTTCTGTTGTAAGTCATTGCATATCTTCTTTATCTCTTTTTATATTACTCTATCACCTTGTTCCTTGTTTATCTCATGGACTTTCTCCTTGATAAGGCCTTCCTCAGTTTTTTATTTCACACCCCTTAAATACATTTCGGATTTGTACTCTCACATATCACTCCTATTTTATTTCTTTTAATTTTTACAATAATGTTCTCAAAAATATATTTCATTTCTTTTCTTCTAAATGGATTTTAGATTTCTCCTAAAATCTAAAATACATCCTCCTACATATTTTATAAGAATTGGTGCTGAATAAACTTTAAAAACATTATTGCTTAAATTTATAAGACACACAAACTTTTTCAATAAAAGATAAAAACAGTTTGGTCCCTGTTTACTTAAATAAACAAATTTACTTAGTACCCTTCACAGACATATAACTCTGGTTTATATGTTGTTATTGTATATGTTTATGTCATTTATAACTTCCTAAATTACTGCTTTCTTTTTTTTTATCATTTGGTCAGAATTCTAAAAAAAGCTTTTCTATGAAAAAAATGTTTAAAGATCTTTAATTAATTTTTTGCTAAAATGGATCCATAAAGAAAGTTGAGAGATCTTCCTTCAAGATTTGATTCAGGATTAAGATAAGTTTATAATTTATCCTCAGTTTTTGTTTGAATCAGTTTTATTGTTCTTACATAATTCACAGACTGACTAACTAACTGGATAATGGACACTATTCAGATTGCAGATTAATTTGTTTTCAACTTTACATGAAATGCTGAGATACTGTTAAAAAACTGTTTTGAAAAACGTACTCACAAAGATTTAATTTTATATGATGTAAATTAACTTAAAATCAAAATTAAGTTATTCCCTACTTTCAGATGTTAGTAGTTTTACAAGTTCTAACTGGTAAGATAAGTCTTATCAGGAAAGATTTCATGATTCATGTGAAAAATTATGACCTCAAATTTGAAAAAGTCATAATAACTAACTATCAAATATTTTTAATTTTGATTATATTTTGAATGTAGTCTTAATTTTATAATTAAATTATATGAGGGTCATTCAAATATAAACTGGAATTTTAGTAATAGTATAGTAATAGTGGGTATAAGTGTTGGGAGTGTGCATATAACCTTGTCAGATACATGTGGATACAGCAAAGTATCGGCAAGGTGGATTTCATGTTTTCTCACTGGGCACAGAGAAATGTCCAGAAAGACATTTATTGGCAACTTCTGAATCACTTTGTGAAGGAAGGCAAGGTATTTTTGTACTGTATTGTGACCTATAATGAAATGTAGGTCTACCACTACATCCCAGAAAACATAAGAAGAAATATGGTTTGGAGAAAAGTGGGAGGAGGTACCGATCAAGGCCAAGAAACACTTATCAACTGGAAATGTTCTGGCAACTATGTTTTGGGATTCAAAAGGTTTGCTGCTGATTGATTTCCTGCATGAACAAAGTGTGGTAAATGTGGCATACTATTGCCAGTTGTTGGATGACATCAGGGCTGCTTATCACATACAGACGATGCTGTAAACCAATTTGCAACGTCCTCCTTCTCAACAACACATGACTACATACAGCAACTCAGACTTGTAATAAACTTGCTAAAGTTCATTGGACACCTCTTGAACATCCATTGTACAATCCAGACTTGTCAGCATGTGATTTACACATGTTTGGTTTGGTGAAAGAAGCTTTTGGAGGGGAAAGATTCGAAGACAATGCCACAGTTGAGCATTATGTGCGCAATTCATTGTTTGAGCAAATATCTTGTTTCTTTTTTTATGAGGAGATCAGGAAGCTACCTCTTCAGTGGAGAAAATATATTTCTGTTGAACAAAACTAAGTAAAAAAGTAAGGTAATTTATTTGTAATTTTATCTGATACAATAAAGTTATGTAAACAAATTTCGGTTTTTAGTTGAATGACCCTCATATTATTTACTTCTTCAATACAATTAAAAAAAAAAAATCAATTTTGTCATAGGTTTTAATGATAAAATATTATAATTGATGAAAAGTGCTTTGAGTTTTTTATTATCCAATATTTTATGTTGTACAGAGGAATTTCAGGCATTTTTGTAATGATTTTTTATATATTTATTCTTTTTTTAATTTTGCAAAAATTTATTTAATGTCACTTGCTGATTCTGTCATTTTATTCTGTCTACTTATAAGCATTCTGATTAGTAACTGTTATTAACTTGAAAAAATTTCCCAAGAAGACAGTTCATTAGGTCCTCTAAAAAAAAGCAACTGTGTAATTTCAAAACCAACAGTGCATGTCAAATAATTTTTTGTTAATGAAAATCATCTACAAAATAATTAATACCATTACCAAATTAATTAGAATAATTTATTTGCTTAAAAATTTTTGTTTATTCTTATTTTACTTAATAGTATTTACTTGTATTTCGTAATTATTAAAAGAAAAAAATGTTTAATGAAAGTCAAGAAAATGTTAATTTTGAAATTTAGTTTCTGTTTATCACAGTAATTAAATTTTTTTTTTTTAATTTGTTTATTAATAGTTTGTTAATTTTATTATTGTATTTTCTTTTTGTTTACTTTATAGCAGATGCACCAGAACTTGACAAAATTTTCTCAGGCCTGGCCAGTTATGGTAATTTTCTTTCTTATAATTTCATAAACCATTTAAACAAAAAAAAAAATTCACCAAAATTTACTTGGGCTTTGGCCTGGTTACTTACCGTGCCTATCCTTTATTTGATTACAACCTGTCTTTTATAACTACAAATTATTTACTTAACTTAATCTCTCTTATTTCTAAGAAGCTAAATCTATTTTAAAAAACAAAATAACACAATTAATACTCTCGAAAAAATTGTTTCATTTGTTAAACAGTTGCGATTAAAATAATTTAATCTATTTCTTTTCTTCTTATTCAGTAATTTTAGTTGTGAAATTATATATTGAACATGAAGTTATCACTCCAGCTTTATTTTGCCTACAAGGTCGACATTGGCTCTTGTACGACTGCCTTCTGGTACCAATTTATCCATACCTAAGTCTACAACTTACCTCTTCCACTCTGGTTATTATTTCTAGACAGTTTGAACTTACTGGTTAGCTTACTAATTAATAAACTTAATTACTGGTATAGTAAGCCCTTATTTATCATCATCATCATCTTATTCTGGAAAAGAGCAAAATTATTGAAATGGCATATTAAGTTATTAAACAATGCAACAGAAAATGAGATTTTTTTAGAAAGTTACAAAAATGGAACTTTTTCCTATTATGATATTTTCTGGTATAACGCACTGTTGAAAGATGATTTGACTGAACTTGTAATTATGTCAAAATCTTTTATATTAACAGATTTTACGATTTTTTGTAATGGTCTCTTTTTTCTATAAAAAAAATTTATAACTTTATTCTTAAAAAGTCTTTTCAGTTTCAACCTCAGCATTCTTTAAATTTTTTTATCTGTATAATTTGCGGATGCCTTTTAATTACTTATTATTAGAAAAAATGCTGCAGTAAATGATTTTCTGATCAGATTTGCTTCAGTTTGTGATAATTAAAACTAATAAATGATGAGATTAATAAAATCCAATATTATTTAATATCATATAAAATGTAGAAATGATTTCATAAGGGTTGAATTTTTGGCTTAAGATATCATACTCAAAATATGCTACACTAGATTACCTTAGTATATGTAGTATATGACCTACCAAAATATTCATTCTGTACATAAGATTTTACTTTCATTATTTTTCCAAGATGTCTTAAAATTTTTTCATTCCAAACTATCATCCCCGCTCACCTAAATCTTCTATGTGATATGTGATATTATGTTGCAGAGGTTTCATTCTGTCCCCTAAAACCTTTCTTCAGTTAATATTTTACTACTATTAAGCACATCGAAGGAATTTTCAGATAGTTTAATAAACTGTTACTTTTTGGAAGATACATTTTGGACACCAGATTTAATGCCAATTTTTGCAGTTCTTAGTGTGTATATGGACAATTACAAACTAGTATGTCAAATAATAGCTGATGAAAGAAATAACAGTAGAAGAAATTTTAGAAAATAAGGACAACAGGATCAGTGGTAGTGAAGATGAATTTAATGTTGAAGCAACTAACATTCCTTCAATACAAGAAGCACTTAATGAACAGAAACAGTAATCAAATGTTTTAAAGCACAGAAAAATTTCATTTTAATGAAAGTGTTACAACTTAATTCACAAAGCAAACCACACTATATATAACAGTTGTATTAAAATTTAAAAATTATATTACAATTTGAAAAGAAAATAATTGTTTTGAAATTTTCAACTTTTAGTTTTGAAGTTTTTGACAAGTTTGAACATTGAAATAATTTTTCGGCATAAATATTCAAAAGCATTCATAAATATTCTAATTCTTCTTTCAAGAATTTAAAAAAAAATTATTTTGAATAAGCATTTTAAGTTTTTAAACTCAGATAAGCATCAATTAATATATTTAATTTGTCCAAAGCAGTGCCTACCATTCAAAAAATTTTTCATTAATTTTAAATGAAGGAGTCCTTTTTCTCTTCAGTCTCCATATAGAAAAAAATTCTAGTTTGTTTTTACTTAAGTTTTTAGTCATTCTTTGAAAATATTGAAAAGTTCTGTGTACCTCTATGAAAAGGAATTAAAAACAAAAAGAATTTGCCCAGAAATGAATTCAGCTTAAACAAAAGTGAAATTGCGGATATTCAATTTAATATTAATTTATTTTACCAAAAAATTGTTTTCTGTTAGCGAATGCAATAATTAATAAAAACAAATAGACAAAGGAAAATCTTGACCAGATGAGCAAGAACAAAAAGAAAGCTTTTCTGCAATTAAAAAAAAAAAAAAAAAAACAAAAAAAAAACAGAAAAATACTTGGACAGAACATCCTACAGTTGCCAATTGTTAAAAGTAAAATTTTCTTTCTTTTATTACATTTTTTTGTTATAGTACAGAAAATTATGTACCACCAAAATTGTATTTCCTGAAAGACTTCCGATCAGCTAGCCTTTAATCGATTTTTCCTGCTATTCATTGTGATAATCCCCTGTTTTCTGGTCTCATTAAAAACCAAAATAGCATTTTCTACTTCTCACTTCCAGCCTGGACTATTATTACCCTTGAGTCTTAAAAAATTTCCTTTTTGTAACCACTGATAGATTTTCAGTCTACCCTTTACTCTACAATTGCGTTGAATTATGTAGGACTCATCAGAAAATATGCTAGACCTACCTTTTCTCCGAAATTCTCAAATTTTGTTCAAACATGTAATTTATTTAAAGTGCATATCATGCTTTTAAATTAAAAATTTTCTGTTGTCTTTAGTCTTCCTGCATTTGAATCCATGTTCCTTAAAATTTTATTGAGTTACATGGTTGAAATTAAATTTTAATTCCAAATTCTATAACTCCTTAGAGTAGCCAATCTGTGATTGTTTTATGAAATTATACAGTATTTTATTCCACATACACATTTCTGGAGATTATCAATATTTACTTTTTTGTTTATTGTTAAATGAATATTGCCGGGTAATACTTTGTTTTCTACATCGTTTTTTTTTCTCCTTCAGTAATTTCCTTAATGTGTGAATTGATAATTCTCAAAGATATTAACCACACAATCCTAAATTTTCATAACATTTTCATGCATAACATTCCAGAATCTTATTAAGTACCACCTCTGTGCTTCAGTTGAGGGATTTTGATTTAGTATTAAAAAAATATTGTTTGTTGTTCGTAATATTGAAAGATACTGTATGTTGTACCAAAAAAATTAAGTCAAAGTCTAATAGATACAACTATCAAATGGTGTAAAGTGATTAAAGACTGAAAATTGTCATACTACATAACAGTTCATGCCCTTCCTATAATATATATACTCCCACCACATCCATTCATCAATACCAGCACATAGCCTTATGCAAGCAAAATTAACTACTGTGCCTCAACCAATTATTTAGAAAACTTAGACTTACTGTACATTTTTTGTTTCATTTTTTTTTTTTTATTATTGTAACTACCTGATTCTTGTATAAACTATAAATAATTCTGTATTTCAAATTAATGTTTCTGGAAATTTTACCCTCTCTGTTCAGATGCCTTTTTGATATTTATAAATTTCATGTAGGCTCTTTTTTTTCTATAGTCTGATTTCCAAGATTAATTTGAAGCCTGAAATTATTTTTTATGTACTCCTGTTCTATCAAAAGCTGAAACATATTTGCTTAGTCACAGATCTGACTTTGTATAATGTTTGGTTATAAAACTAAAAAATCGTCATAAGTCTCCAGCAACAAGCACAGTAATAAAGTGATATGATGTTAAATAATGGCGTACTTTAAACTACGAACCGATACTATTAATTTAAAATAAAAATTTAGATTATTTTAGACTTTTAAGGAATTAATAAAATCGTAAAATATAATAATAATTATTTAATTATATTTTATTACATCTGTTTTTTTTAGTTTGTCAATTTTTTTTAGCATACATGTTTTTTCACTAGAGGTAATTTGGGAACTGACAAATCTTCATCTAATTGCTGATAAAAAATACTTTCTGCAAATATGAGCCTTCTTTCTCCAATAAGGTCATCAGAAACTGCTATCAAAATTTCACAACTTTCTACAAATATCGGCAGCTTCAATTCTCCATTAAAGTCATCAGAAACTCCTCTCAGAATTTCCAGTTTCTACAAGTATCAACTTCAATTTTCCAGTAAAATCAGAAACTAACATTCCAGTAAAATCAGAAAGTAACAAAATTATGCCTCATTCGAGTAGAAAATTACCATCGATTCAAGTGACATCGTCTAGTAAAACTGGTACTCATTTTTAATTAAATTACAATTGTAAAAATAATGCTAATTATTGCTTTTTGTGAAGTAGTCTGGTAATGTATTAATGCTTTGGCATTGAGCAGTATGATTGTAGTCATATATTTTTCCTCTTTTGTAAAAGATACATCAATTGATTTAATATTAAAACTTTTAAAAATATTACTAATGTATTGAAAAATATTTTTTGAGTATTTTTTGTTTATTGGTATCCTGTAAATAAGATGTTTTTTCCAGTCTCTTAAAAAAATGTATTTCCTTTAAAAAGTAAGTTTATGAAATACTTTAATTTCATTGGAAGTTTAAACAATTTATTGTTGCTTCTTTTTTCCTTTAGAATACGAAAAAATTCAATCGTCACAACAGGAGGAGTTGGTTCAGAGGACCTCATTTGAATTGGCATCATCAATAATAGTGCTAATAAAAAATTTGGTATACTCGTATTTACATGAGTTACACAATCTTTTTTTAATAAAAATCCCCTCCTGTCTTAGCCTTAAAAACTTAGTAAAATAAGATTAAAAATTTTAAAAAGTTCTATTCATGTATTTTTATGTAAAATATTTTGTATTTTTTCATATATGTAATAGTTATAAATATTTTTTTTTTCAGTGGGGGCTGGGTTGAAATCTGTGTCAAGCTTGTTATTTTTCTTGGATTACAAAATTAAAGTTTCTAGCTTTATGAATAGCAAGTTAGAAATTTAATCACCTACAGAAAAATGATTTAATAATTAATTTACTTTGTTTTAACAAATTTCAGGATTTCTTAACTTTTGCACTTACGTGGTTTTGGGAAATGTGTTTGGAATTTGAATTATTCAATGAAATTTAAACCATCACAATGTTCTGTAATATTAAATTGGCTAATGTATTGAGTATAATTAAAATACTAATTAATAATTAGTATTTTAATAATTAAAAATGTGTCAGTTGTTATTACCTGTGATTTTTTATAGGTTAGTATTAAATAACTATTAAAATTTGGTACAGTCTTTGAAGTTTATTAACACGAAAAAAGCATTATATCATTATGTGGATACCACTTGAATTTTGAGTATATAAATTATTATAAAATTTGTTAATGATAAACAAGTAAGTGTACAAAAAGATACAGGCGTATTACATAATATTTGTTAATACTGTAGACGACTTCTTTACATGTTCAGTTTCGATCAAAACATGAACTGAGAGAATATTTGGCTGATAAAACTGAAAAACAGTGAATATAATGATCGTTGATAATGTAAGAGTACTTATAAAAATATATTAAAAGAATCCTAATTTAAATTTATTATATTACAGAACTATGAATAATTTAAAAACATATCCAGTGAGCAGCTCTATATAAGTTATACAGCTTTAAAATGAATTTATTGTTTATAACCATAAATAACTTGATTTATTTATTTTCCAACAGAATAGATTGAGAAGTGAAATTTTGTTTAACTGTTTACAGAATTTTTTTTCTACAATCAATTGTACTGAAGTGCGAGACCAGTAGCCAAAGATAGAAATTAGTTGTTAATTGCTAATCCAAATTTGAAAGATATTATGACTCATTATCACTTGAAAAAGTCCATCATATTTTATAAAAATAGTTTTAAATTTTATCTCTTAATAATTTCCTTACATAACTACCAAAGAGGTTACAGCAGAACAACAACTGAGATCAGTTGGTCTTGACCCATTGCTGTGAGTGATGTTGCATGCATGCGATGCACAAATGGCTCTTACTTTCTGAATGACCTACATGTATATACAACACAATCACATACTCATCACGTCCGTCATCGTGTGTTAAATTAAAAACAAACTTAGATTCAGACATCAAATGATATGTTGGCTTACAACATCTATTTATATTATAGTAGGTGTTGAAAATGTCCACCCCAAGCTTGAAGCAGGTGCAAGCCCGTAGATCATGTTGGATGCCATTTTGCATAGAAATATATACAGTTGATAGATATAATCTCTTTTGTACTATCCTATTTTAGGTCTTGTACAACACATGGAATCTGTTGGTACATATAATATTTGAGATACCCCCAGAGAAAGAAATTCACAGGTTATCAGACAGCATAAACTTTTTGAAATCAAGTGACTGCCAAGCATATCTTCCAGAAACTGCATAGTATCATAAGACATGTGATATGCTGCAGGTAACTACAACATTCGTCTGTTTGCAAAAGTACAATAAATTGCAAGTTTATATAACAAACTGTAAATTACAAACTGGAAATTGGAAATTTACAAACTGGAAATTGAAGTCGTGTCAAAAAATTTAGATCCCACTATTCATTGTCATGAATTTGCACAAAAAATCCCAACTTTCAATGAGTGAAATCATATTTTTGTAACCCAGAGGAGTTTTCTATTAATCTGCTGTGCTGGCTATTGATATATCTACTAAGGAGGAAATACATTTGTCAATAAAAAACAATCCATCCAAGTTCATTCCATGACATCTCACCAATGTCTTTTACAGTATGCAGTTCATCTGAGAGTGTCTGGTTCTTTCAGTTCTTGTATACATTGCACATAACTAAGCATACAGACATAATTTCTTTGTTACCTTATGTGCACTCCCATATAACATCTGTATTTGTATGTCAATTCATGCAAAATATTTGTTAAGGGCTATTCTAATGCTGTTCTTCCTCCCATAATTTTAGTCCATTAGCAGATGAAAATACATTATCTTCTTATCACCAGTGCTACTACAAGTCTCTCAGAAATGACTGACAATAATCATAATTGTTGAGTTGTTGAGCACAGTCACTTGTTAATACTTTCAACAAAATTGTTCTTTCACATGTGCATTTGTTTATCTTTAAAAATATCCACAATAAATACCCACTGTGCTCTAGAAAGTGGTATTTGTAAATGTTAATACAGCATAAATACCCATTATGCTGTAGAAAATAGTATTTTTTAATATTCATAACAAACTTGCAAAAAATAGCATCCTTCAGTCAGGTCTGTGACTACTAAGCATGTGCATATACTCTCTACCTTGGGAATCATTGTAATGCCATCTTCTTAATTTAATTTAATTTTTGTGTTCAGACAACACAAGAAAATTATGTCTTTTAAGATAACTGTAGTTTTTTAAGTACTTAGAACATAAAAATAAGTCAATAAATTAGATTCAGTTTTTAATATTAATAATGACATTAAATAAGTATTTTATTCATATATATTAAAATTATATATGGAGTTATTTTAAAAATTATTTCAAAATTTAAGCATATGATGTCCTGTAAATTTAAAAAAAATTAAATCATTCACATATCAAATGAAAAGCATACATGCAAAAGAAAAACCACATATAAATAAAAATTTCCACTATGATAATTATGAAATAGACTTACAGTGCTTTTTAAATTATATTAATCTGTCCAAGAAGGCTTATAAAGCTGACAACGCTGTAAAGCAAACAAAATTATTGGTAATAAACTTAAAAAAAGAAAGAAGAATTTGAGTTACTAGATTATGTAGTTAAATGACACATTTATGTGGCTTAAATTATCTCAATTGAATTCTGATGTGTTTTAAAGTTCATCCTTATTATCATTTTAGTACTTTTACTTACAATTAATAATATCTCCATGTCATACTCGATACAACTTTTATCCTGTACTAAAATTAATATTGAAAATTATTTATAATTTATTATTATCATGCAATTATTATTGAATATTTTATTCATTTATCATAATTATATTTTAAATTACAATGGAAACACATTTTTAAAAATTAATATCAAAGTAATCATCTGCTGAAATTGAAATATGACAATTTTCTTGATCACTTCGTTTTTTATTATGAGTCACTGTTATTCATTTTCTGTCATCTTTACAATTAATAAGTTTTTTATCTACATTCAACTATGTATTTTTCTCAGTGATCTCAATTAGTTTTAATCTGGGCCACTTGTTTAAATTAAGGTATATATTTTCCTTACATATGTAACAATGTTTTGTTACAATAAGGATCTACTTTGTACCCTCCAACATAATATGAATAAGAAATAATTATTAATCATATTAATGACAAGTATATTATTTTTTTATTTTTATTTTTTTTAATAATAGGTAAATATCATTTGACTAAAATAAGGGTTATATAATTGAAGAGATACAATATTTCCCAATCCAATATTTTATAATACTTGGGAAAATCTGTTTCCAAAGAGACTTATAAAAATAATTTCAAAATATCTTCTTGAATAGAAAAGTGAATCTTATTTTTGTAAAAATTATCTTATTTTTCTGAAATAATTTGTGATTTCAGACTGCAGAAATTTTTTATATATTGTTAAGGAAGGTATCTGAAAGTTTATGAAAGTTCAGCTTATCGCTCATTTTCTTATTTATAATTCCAGATTTCATTCTCATTTGAATATACATCTTAATTTCTATTTGTTGTTTAATTTGAAAGGTTGAAAATACAGTAAAATTTGTATTATTCTTTTGTGAATGTATATAAACAAATTTATGTAAAATGTAATATCTGTTTACTGCTGAAATGTAACTGGCGTAGTTATGCTTATTTGTATCTAATTAAATCATTGCTATAGAATATTATTTATTTTATTTGTGATAATCTTCTTCTTTTATCAGATTTATTTTAATTTGTTTCATGCACACCACAGATTCTTTTTTCTCAAGGTGCTTTTATTTAACTCTTTAATTATTGATGGGCTAAAATTTTTTCAATTTTTTTTCAGTTTAAACTTCAAATTCAATATATAGAGTATTTTGACTATTCTAAATCTCATTTTTTATAGGAGCTCAGTCTTCTAGAAGAATGAGTTTAGCAAGATTGCATAATCTACCCCTGGAAACACCTTTAACAAAGATTATCACGTACATAAACATTGTCCAAGAAACCTCTTCACCTCAAATGAATCAAATGTTAGACAAGGTAATTTTATTTATTATTATTTTTTTTTCATTTAAATGCTGTAGTTTGATTTTTCTAAGCAATATCTACTTTAATTTTTTCCTTGAACTATCATTTTTATTCATACCTTCATTTGAAAAATGAGTACACATAAACTTTGCAGTTAGTTTTATTATTTAATAATAATTAAAACTTTTATAAAATTGTTGTATTATAAAACAAGACTGTCTTTTTTGATGAAGAATTATACTCATTTAGCAAGACTATAACAGCTATGAATAAACAGTTCGGGAGCAATCATAGCTTGGGTGGTAATAACAATCTTGTGGTTCTGTTTACTGTCTAAATAAAATCACATGGTAGAACTTTAACTTTTACGAAAATAAAAATTGATGGCAATATTTTTATATTGTTTATCTCTTAAACATCAGTGTGTTGAGCAGAATACACTGTTTTCTGTGCTGTTGTTTGATCAAACTACCAATTCTCTCTGCTCAGTGGTGTAGGTCTCTGTTCCATATAAGATAACATTCTAAACAAATAATTTTGCAAGCTTTCTCAAGTAATTTTTCCATTTTTAATAATTCCTTAATCATTAATCTTTTCAAATGCTATGTTTTTAAATAATTAAATGTTCTCATCCATTCTGATTTCTTCCCTTCTAAGAAACATACTCAGATTAAAGTTTACACTTCAGTACTTTGGTACTCTTTATTTTATGTATGTTTATATATAATATTATAAGTATACAATAGTTTATGTTAAGTCTTCACCATACATCATAGTAAAATACTTAATTATTTAGATGGAAGAAAACCATCTCTATTAAAAATGTTTCTTTGTGATTTTTGTTATCTTAGATATGACACATCCACATGTGAATGCATACACACACACACACACACACACACACACACATGTATATATACAGAGAGAGAGAGTTACATTGACTCCTTATTATACATAATTTACTAATTAAAAAATATATATTAAAGATATAATTTGTATGATACTGTTTTCTGAAAATAAATTATTTAATTATATAGTAAAATGTAATTTATAGGGTCCAACGCCATCCCATGCATTAAGACGCAGTTCCAATGACTCTGTAGCTGCATCAGCTCTTAAAACAACACAAATATCTGGAAAGCCTTCTTTCACACTGTTCTCGTCTCCTGTCTTAAAGGAACTCTTGGATTCTTCACTTATGTGGGACTTTAGTATATTTAAGCTAGAAGAAACAACTGGAGGAAGGTTAACGTTTATTTTTATTCATAAATATAAATCTTGCAATCAATATTCACTGCCATTTACTGCATGTTAAAATAAGATGTCATTAATCTAAATAAAAACACAGGCAGTTCATTTTTGATAAAACTTTCTGGCTGCACCAGAGATTATTGTTGTGAATTTTTTAATGAATAAAATATTCACTAAAATTGATCTTAAATAAATTGAAAAAACTTTTATGAATTTTTTTGTTAATTTAGGAGTTCCAAAATCAGGGGAGGGGGTATTGTTATTTAAGTGACTTCATTGTTTAAAAAAATACATTTAAAGCATTAAATATCTAGAATTGCAAAGAAAATATTTTGGGGGCTCTCATACTCAAGGGGAAACATTTGAGTAAAACTAATTTTTAAGAAAATAATAATTCCTTAATGGTGATAATAAATTAAAAAAGACCTTCTTAAAATTGTTTAAAAAATTCAAACTTACAACCATAATTTTAAATAAACTAAGTTGTAATTTTCTAAAAAGAGGGAGAAAATTTTTGGGTAATTTTTTTTCAAGAAATCCTAATCAAAAATTAAGATTTTTACTTTTTAAATGCAGTGGGTAACTTGCCAGATTGTTTTCAATTTAAAATAAATGTTTAAAAACGTTTTTAATTAAAAAAATATTTTTTGATACCACGGGCCATTGATGTGGGATGGGAAAAATTTTTATAGTGTTGTGAAGTCCTTCACAACTATATTGATGTAGAAAATATAGATGCAAAAAACTCTAACTCCTTTCTGAAGTAATATATAAAAAAAAAAAAACAAAATACATAGTAATTTATTTATTTGAATGTTAAATAAAAAAGTTAGTAATTTGAAATTAGATAAAAAACCTTTAACTTCTATAAGAATAATGTTTTCCTAAAGTGTGAAAAGATATTAAATTTTTACTTTCCTGGACTACCGAATTTGACTTTGATGTTATGAAATTTCATTTTTTTACTATATTTGTTATCAAAATATAATTGTTACTATTTTGAAAGGTAAGATAATGCATTTGTAATAAATATTCATGAATTAACTGAATATATACAGTACACATTACTTTTACTTTCCCGTCTACATCCCGATTTAGCTCTGGAAGGAAAAGTATTGTAATCGGTCCTATTTGGGTATATGCGGTTTTCACCGGATCTTGACGTTTTCACACCTAAGATACCCAAAAAAACTGGATGGAAATTTTCCGGATATTAATATTCTTATGTTGTGTGTGTTCGGTGTCACACTATAAATCACTTTATATCTTCACAACTACGGGACCGATTTTCACCAAACTTGGTCAGATTGATTCTCTATGTGGGACACTGATGGCATTAAATTTTCAACTTAAAAAGTCAAAAGGGTAAGGCTGTAGAACAAGGTCACTCTTAGTATCTCGAGAATTCACCTAATTAAAGTCATAATTTTCTTAGGAAAATTTTTTACCAATTAAAAAACAACAGTCTAAGAGTTAAATTGCACCCCCACTTCAAAAATGCTGTTGTAGTCAACCGCTATGTTGAGACGTCACAGATGAGGGGTAGAATTAAATAAATGAATAATATTTAATGAGTAACAAAGTAACTTGGTCTGGCTGGGGTCTCGAAATCGATCGCCCAGTTGACTTGTTACCTGGTACATTAAGCTTCGCGGCTATACTGATCTGCCGACCGTACAAGCGAAATTTGATCTATGTAATTTGTGAAATTACATTAGTTTAGTTATTGCCGACCGTCGCCGCTAATACGGCCACACCTGCGCGAATTAAATACGGTATGCGCGAGCGCGCTTTAGTTAGAATCATTGAATTAAACAAACGAAAAAATATTATATTTAAATAAAATGATAAATATTTTTAATTTGAGTGTGTAGGCCCCATGAATCAGAAACAACCCACACTGATGGGTAATTTCTACAATTCTGTTGTTAGCTTTTTCCGTATTCTTTTTATGTATGGTGAGGAATTATTTAATTTAACAGAATTAATTATAAATATAATGTGATTAATTTAATATACATTAATTTTTTGTAAAAAAGGTCACGCTCTAGATTTTTTCTTTTTTAAATATTTAAAAATTTCTACTCCACTTAATTTAATTTGTATATATAAATTATTTTATATAAATAACCAAGATTATTAAGTTTGTTTTTGGTTAAATTCAGTTATATTTATTTGTTTTTTCAATTGTCAAATTAATTATTCGCGTATTAAAATTTGTTAACAATGTTTAAATTATTTTATCCATGTAAGAAAATAATAAAATTAAAAAGGAAAAAAAGTTTATTACAATTTATCTTTGGTGAAACAAAAACATAAATGTATATTTAAATAAACAAGGGAAAAATGAAATTGAACAATTTAATTTTTAAAAAGTATTATTTAATTTTTGACGTCGACTATTTAAATGATTCATATAATAATTAAATTACTATATCTTCACTAAATTTCCATAGTAATTTAATTAAAATGCTAACTGAAGTATGGTTGCTCAAAAAAAAAAAAAAAAAAATTAATGAATACTTAAAAGAAAATGATAACGAGTAAATATTTAATAATAAAGCATCTTAGTATTGAATATAATGATGAATATTTTTATATTTTTCAATGGATGAGGAATGTTTTTCCAGGAAAGAAAAAAAGAAAGATGCTAAGAAGAGAAAATATAAAAAGTAGTGGCACGGTGCCACTATTATATATATACTATATATATAAATATATACATATATAGTACATAGAATATGAGAAAGCCTTTTGCTTCAATCTTTCTGTGACAAGAAAATAGCTAATACGACCTGCGTCAAATTACTCAGTCGTATTTTAGATCTTGGAAACGTAGATATATATTACATGCATGGCGAATGTTCGAAAATTTCTCTTTGTTAGGCCCTCAAGTATATAATATATTATACAAGTATATACCAGTATATATTATACACGTATATAAGTAAATATACAGTACGTAGTAAAGAAGGAAAAATTATTTACAAAATAAACATAATTACTTATAAGTAAATTCATTTTGTATTTGTAACACAAGTTAAAACCTGACTTAACTTGAAAGATAAGGTTATTACGTCATCCATTATTATTCAATTAAATATTATTATTTTGAATATTTACTTATAAAGTTAATCAAAAATATGCTATCGATTACTATTATTATTATCTAATACTATATATATTATTGTATAAGTACAAATACAAATAAATTATTATTATAATACTTTATTTGTATTTTTTTACTTCTTTGTACGAAGTAAAGGAAGTATTGTGATCGCGAAAAATTTCGGTTTCCAGGTTTCAACGGAAATATCCATTTTGACCATCCCCGAATCCATTTTGACTAGTTTCGGCGAGACTTCTGTACGTACGTATGTGCGTATGTACGTCGCATAACTCAAAAAATATTAGCCGTAGGATGTTGAAATTTTGGATTTAGGACGGTTGTTATATCTAATTGTGCACTTTCCCTTTTGGTTGCAATCGACTGGAGCAAAAGTGTCCAAAATCCAAATATATTTGGATTTTGTACTTTTTCTTACCTACAGTACTAAGACATCATCTTGAGAGCTTTTCAACGATATATCATACGTGGTACTTATTTTCATTGGTTCCAGTGTAATAGCCAAATAAAATTTTAATTAATGATATATTTGGATCTCAGGGGAAAGCACATCATTTCGAATCAAACTTATCTCCTTTTTTTAATTTTTTTAAAAATTTAAATAAATTGGTTTACTAATAATTATTAAACTCTCATTGTAAAAAATATTAACGATGAATAATAATTCAATAATAAGAAAAAAATATATATATATGTGAAAAAATATCAAAAGTTTTTGATGAAGCAAAATTTTATGTACTATTTATTTTAAAAATGTGTAAATGTAATTTAATAGGCGTACAAGGAATTCGTGTTCTCCACACCAGGTTTTTATTAATCTGTTTGCAGATCATTTTATTCTGTGTGATATTATGGTCTACACCAGAAGTTCCCAAACTTATTTTTCTCATAGACCACTTTCAAAATTTTGCTGGTTCCGGTGGACCCCCTGCAGCTACATTTCTACCATATTTCCAGTCGACTGAAAATGTGAAGATTAGATATAACTATGAAAATTTGCGTTACGGCTGAGTTCCACGAACTAACAGCTTCCGAAAAAAGTGAATATGGAATATACAAGTTTTTACAAGTAACAGTCGCTGAGCTTCTCAAAACATTATCTGCCTAGATTGATACGCAAAGTCAAGCCAACATTTTAGTTCTTCACTATCGAAACCAGATGAATTTTCGTGGACCCCCGCTTACGAATTGTGAACCCCCATTTTTTTGTCACGCCAACGTAGACCCCCCATAGAGTCTCCCGTGAACACCTTGGCATCCACCTGGACCACTTTGGGAATCAATGGTCTACACCAAAAGGTTGGTAGGCTTTAAACGGCGTTCATAATGTATGAGTTAAAAACTTTAAATAAAAAAAGAAGTTTTATATTTACAAATTTGACATTTTGAAGGTTTGAATTATTAAACAAAACCGTTTAATTTAAATTAAAAAAAAAATAATACAAGTTGATAAAATATGTTTTATAAATAATAAAAGTTTGTTAAAATCGTTCTAAGTGAAGTTTTTCCTGATATGGGTTATTTATATCAGAATTCGTGCAGATTACAGGTTGTTTTTTTTATTTATACTTTTAATGAAACCTTTATAATGAACATAATTGAATTATTTTCAAAGAAAAGATATTATGTAAAAATTTATTCATAAGCAAAGTACATAGTCAGGGGGTCCCAAGCAATTGCTCTACTCAACGGTCCTGCAACCAATTTGAATCAACGGAATCCAACTGTGGGTGCGACAAGTGAGAGTAACATCAAAGTTGTCCAGTGATTCCAGTACAAAACTATTGAAAAATATAATAGAAACGGCGTGATTGGCGAAAAACACTGAAATACACGATTATCTGTGAATGCCAACCGTTCGAGAGGTGATACGGGGTGATTCAGTACCGATACAAAATGAGACTTAACAAACATGTGTACTGGCTCGCGGTTAACCTCCTAGGTAACAGCGAGGACGTTAGGCGCCTAAAGCGAGTGCATATATTAGATTTGTAAGTTCTCTTGAGCTGAATCAGCTACCCTAGGGTGTTGTGGATCATTAAAATTCTTCATTTCGTTTCACCTCTCTCGTTTGTTAGTTCTTTGATTTGTTTCACTGTTTCTTTGTTTTTCTTGTGACTGATAAAAATATTTTCTGAACTTAAAAATATTTTATTTGAACTTAAGACTTTGATCAATGTTCTTTGGACTACGTTTTGTTTGTACTTGTGTAGTATAATATTTATGTATACTGTACATATATACATATACAATTCTTTGACGGATTTCAATGGAAACCTTTCTCTGTATGTAATTTTTTTGGTACTCAAATTTTCTTACGGTTCCTGTTAATTGGAACCGATTATAAATTAAACATTACGAAAAAAATAAGCATGGTATAACTATTGTGTCACTCATGTATAAGTAGATGCAGCTGAGTTAATAATAGGTATGAATAGCCCAATTCTCTTGGTTATTTTCTTCCTTCTTGGACAATACTATAAATGAATTTTCTTTCTTGACTTTTGTACTAAACGTGGACATCATTTATTATAAATGTTTAGGACAGTTAAAGCATTCTTCCTAAGTTATTTTACGCCAAACATAAAATAGCATGTTTTTTGTCACAAATGTTTTGTCTTTTTACACCAGATTTCTCGAAAACTACTGAAAATATAATCTTGGAACTTTTTGTTTAGAAATTTTTGATCAGATTTCAAATAACCATTAAATTTATGTCTTAATTTGGACCCCAAGAATTACAGTCTGTGTAGAAAGACATGCCTTGTGATTTCCTGAAGGTATATTTTTGGACTTTTAATGCTGTGGTTTTCAATTTTGTTCTACATTTAATACAGTTGACTAATTCCGAATATTATACTGCCTTTGCGAGTATTCTTCACTCTAAGGGAAATAGAGTGTTTAATCCCCTACCCTTTCATCTGGCCTCGAACGAAACCGTTGGCACTTAATAGATGGAGAATTGAATCTTTTGTGTCGTTCGGTTGGCTTACTGCATTATCCAAAACACTGTTCCGTCACCCAGTGCCCAGTAAGGCAATTCCTACTGAATTGCTACAACACTACTCCTATTGTCATTTAGTTTAATAATAAAAAAATGTATTATTATTATTACCACTGCCTTAAGTCTAGAGATTTTGTTACCATATAGTCTTGAAGCTAAAGGAAAATCATTAATATTTTTACATATAATTGAAATATTTTCTAGAGATTACGCATTATTAGTACTCCATTTACTGTAAGGTGTATTGTCTGTGAATAAATACGCACATGATTGGTAACACTAATAGACTTTTTGTAAATTGAGAACAAATAATGAGAAGTTATTAGAGAGAACATAAGATAACTCGAGCATCCTGATCAGCATGCGTGAAGTCAAGCATCATTTTAATGATTCTAGTAAACAGATAATCCCCCCCCGCTCTGTTCTCTGATTACATATTTCCATCACCAGCTAGACTTCTGTCAGGATACCACCGATGTAATTAGCAGCTAGGCAAATACTTGTATATACATCAGCAAATTTATTTCAGCTTTTCCTTTTCCTTCTTTAGACATCTTCTATTCTAGACGTCATTCCCTCTGAATTATTAACCGATTCGCGGAAGCACAGATCCCGTGCCTATATCTAATCTCACATCTAAGAAGTCAAAATAACACTAAAAACTATAAACCGAATATATTTTAGAGAAGTTAACGAGCAGGCACAATGGTTCAGGATGATAAAACCTCAATTTTGTTTTACCCAGTACAGTAGAAACAGATTTTATTTTACGTAATACTCTTTTTTAATTTTTGACTTTTGAAATTTTTCAAAATAGAATATATCACTACTTGTTATAACTTTATTTATAGACGTACTATTTATTTTGAATATAAAATCAGTGTAATTTGATTGAATAGAACTGCTTCATATAAAACTGATAATCAAGTGATCATGTTAGTCCATCCTTATAGAATTGGCAATTGTTTTCCTAAGTACTCTTAACAGGTGGGCTGTGTAGTAAATTAATAAAATAACCACATGTTGGCAAGTGAGCCATTGGAAATTGGTTAATACCATTATTAAAAGAAAGAGAATTATATTGCTCTTATACTTTGGTTGAAGGATATATCAGAAAAAACACGGAGTAGTTCACGAGAAGTAGAAGAGGAAGAAGAAGAATGATGAAAGTTAGGGTTGATGTGAAATGATAATGTGAGGTACACCAGTGAAGAGGAAGGCACAGTTTAGAGCATCAGAGAAAAATAGCTAGAACCTGCAGAGCAGAAACTGTTGATAAAGAATAAGTAGCTAAATTCTTTTACTTCTGGTGTTTTATATTTTTCTCTCTCTAAAGCTTTCTTAACGATTTTCAATCTTAATTGTAAATAATATTTCATGATTTATTTGTAGAGTGATATGCATTTGTTACATTGATTGTAAAAAATATCCCTAATACTATTTAATAGTACCTAACTTATTACTTATTTTATTTACTTTTTTTTATATTCATTTCTTGAATAAAACAATTACAAAGAAAACATGAGTTACTGTAACATAATTATTTAACTTATAAAAAAGTTTTAAAGCACACGTATTAAATTTAAAAAAATAAATATATATTTAAAATAATTTAAGAAAGTTTCCAACACATATTTTCTGATTTAACAAATTTTTATCATAATAAAAGATGTATTTTTCAATCATGATGCAAATGATAATTTTAATAATGAACCCTCTAAGTGTAGATTTGTACCTTGAGTAAAAAAACTGATAAATAAATAATATTAAAAAATGAATAATAAATTGGCGAATTATTAACTTATTTTTGAGTAAACGATTTTTGGAGTGAAGCTCAATATACATTAAAAGTAGACGGTTTTTGGAATATATCATGTTTGCTATTCTAATTTCTTATTTCTTAATATTATTTATTAATTCGTTTACTCAACATACAAACTTCCATTTAAACAAGTTATATTAAACTCTAAATCTAGATGACCATTTCGATTATTAAACAACCATCATTAGGTAGACTACGGAAAATTAAAAAAAAAAATCTGATGTGACTTCCTTGTACGCCTGTTAAATTAACTATACAATTTTTTTTTTTAATGAAAAGTATATAAAATTTTTTCTTTAATAACTTCTGATGTTTTTTTGTTTGTTGTTGTATTCACCGTAATAATTTTTTTACAATCAGAGGTTAATAGTTATAATAACTCAAATTATATTTAAATTTGTAAAAAAAATTAAAAAAAGGAGATGAAGTCTGATTCGAACCGATGTACCTTCCCCTTACAAAATCCAAATATTTCATTGATTAAAATTTCTTTTGGTTATAAGTTGGTGAAAATAAGTACCTATTATGAAATCGTTGAAAAGCTCTTAATAAGGGCTTATTACTGCAGTTAAGAAAAAGTCAAAAATCCAAATTTTTTGACACTCTTGATTCAGTCGATTGCATTCAAAAGGGGCGGTACACAACTAGATTTTACAGTAATCCTAAATCTAAAATTTCAACATTCTACGGCTGATAATTTTTGAGTTATGCGAGATACATACATACGTATGTACGTACAGACGTCACGCCGAAACTAGACAAAATGGATTCAGGGATAATCAGAATTGATATTTTGGTTGAAATTTGAAAATTTCGTGATCACAATATTTCCTTTACTTCGTGCAAGGAAGTAAAAATTTAATAAGAAATCATTACAAAGGTTCTTTATTATTTTTATAATAAAGAAAGTATTTTTAAAATTAAAAAAAAAATACAAAAAACTATTTGTCGATCTCAATATAAATAAAAATTTTAATTAAAAAAGCTAATAACAAAGTTTCAATACTTTCGTGGCATTGGTTATTTATTCTTACTTGAAAAAAAGCGGACCCGCAGTCCACCGCGATAATATTATATGGTTTATGTTTTATTAACCCACTGGGTTGGTCTAGTGCTGAACTAGTCTTCGTAAATCAGCTGATTTGGAAGTCGAGAGTTCCAGCGTTCAAGTTCTAGTAAAGTCAGTTATTTTCACATGAATTTGAGTACTAAATCGTGGATACTACCGGTGTTATTTGGCGGTTGGATTTCAATTAACCACACATCTCAGGAACGGTTGAACTGAGACTGTACAAGACTACACTTCATTTACACTCATACATATCATCCTCATTCATTTTCTGACGTATTATCTGAAAGGTAATTACCGGAGGCTAAACAGGTAAAAGAAACAAAAGGTTTTCTTTTTTATAAACCACTTAGCTTGCCTCTTACCAGTTGGAATGTGTTTTTAGCAAACCGCGTTGGAAAGATTAAAAAAATGTCAGACCCTGATTGAAATCATGTGAGAGGAGACGACAATCCTGCTGATATGGCTTCACGAGGAGTTTCAGCGATCACTTGTTAAAGTTAACATTATGGTGGCATGGCCCAACGTGGTTGTCAGATTCTTCCACATGGCAGCAACTATTGGATTTGGAGTTCTATGAAGATGACATACCTGAACGAAGGTCGACGTCTCCAGTTAATGTGATCACTTTAGATGATGAATATTCATCCTTTGTTAGGGTTAAGCGCGTATCAGCATATATTCTTCGTTTTATAAATAGTGCAAAACTAAAGTTTACAGTTTAAGAATAAATGGATTGTTAAAACGAATGAATTAGATCAAGCAACGATCACTCTTGTCAAGACAGTTCAAAAAAGAACATTCATTGATGAGTACAATCATCTAAAAAACGGCAAGGAATTGAGCACACATAGCAAGCTCTTATCCCTGTGCCCATTTACTAACAAAGATGTTATCAGAGTTGGTGGTCGAATACACAATTCAGATTCAAACTACTAACAAAACATCCTACTGTTCTTCCATAAAATCATCACTTTACAAAACTGGTTGCAAAACATGAGCGCATTAAACAGTTACATTTGAGACCACAAGCATTAGTTGCTTCCACTTCGGCAACAGTTTTGGCCTGTTAACGGACGAAAACTTGCAAAACAAATAGTTAATGAATGTTATACGCTTCAGAGTAAAACCAAGGTTCATTCAACAACAAATGGGAGATATGCCCACCAACTGTCTAGACCGTTTCTTAATATCATAGTGGACTACTGTGAACCATTTGAAATTCTGACATCATACACACGAGGATGTAAAACATCCAACGGATACATTTCATTATTTGTTTGCATGGCCACGAAATCTATTCACTTGGAGCTTGTTCAAGAATTAACCGCCAAATCCTTCTTGGCAGCGTTATAACGCTTTATTTCACGGAGAGGAAAATGTTCATGACAACGCAAAGAATTTCGTTCGAACCTCAAACGAATTAAACCAACTTTTATCATCAATAGCACATCTTGAAACGATACTTGATACCCTCGCTGAAGACAATATTACCTAGAAATTCATTCCTCTCAGATCTCCTCGTTTCAGTAAAATCTGTAAAGCATCTCTTGCTAAGAACATATAGTAAGGCATCACTGACATTTACGATTTTATGTAGAACATAAAGTTGTTTAAACTCCCATCCGTTAACTTACCTTTCTGATTCTTCAGACGTGTCCCCTTTAACCCTGGGCATTTTCAAATAGGTCAGCCACTCACTATGATTCCAGAAGCACACGTTCTGAAGGTCAGCATTAATTGCCTCAGTAGATGGCATCACATCAATCAACTAACCATGCAATACTAATAAAAACATCAAGTAATTAAAGGTAAAAAAGAATTCTTAATATAATGCATCCAACGGAAGTTAACAATGAATTATTCTATCTACTTTTTTTATTATTCTGAAAGTCTGTTGCCGTGGAACAGAATTATTTTATATTTGAATTGTTTACTTTACCTAATTCATTATATTTTTTCTACTCATAGGTGTAAGAAGAATTTTTATAGCGGTTTAAAGAAAAATGTCGCAAAATAATCAAACTGAACCAAGTCAAATATTTAAAGGAATCATAGAAATTAATGGCGAGACTTACAATACAATTCAAGAGATATATATCAGAGACAACATTATAAAGAGGTTGAAAACTGAAATACTTGAATTAAATCGCATTCAAGAATCGAAAACCAATATTTTAAAAGATTTAAATGAAAAAAATCATCAGTTCCAAGAAGACATAAAAATACTAAAAACTGAATTATTTGAAGCAAATGAAAAATATGTTCTACAGGAAAATGTCATGAAAACAAATAAAAAAAGAATGGAAGAATTAATTGAAGATTATGATGAAGTGAAGGCTAAACTAGAACATTTCAACGAATTATACAAAAAACAAGAATACACTAATGCATTTCTCAGAAGAGAAAATGAAAATCTGAAACGTGATCTACAGGTACAACATTTAGATTCTATTAGAGCAAATAACAAAACGAAGATAGATTTTGAAAAACAACTGGCTAGTTTTAGGCAGGAAATGGTCGTTCATGTCCAGACATCATCGAAAACAACAGATAACAGCAAAGAATCGTATTCTGATAGACCTGTTTCATCAGTCCTGAGTAACGACGTGACCATAGAGGTATTCGAAGATAATTCAGTTGAATTAAAGGAAGATAAATGCATTATGAAAACTTCTGAAAATAACAACAAATTTATAAGTTTACTGCATCATGTGCTTCTCAGAATCAGTTATCATTGGAATCAATGGACAAGGACGTCTCCTAAAGTTTCGCATTTCAAAAATTATATTTAATTTAAAATTAATAGTGGCATATGTGACTTATAATACAAAATTCATCGTATTATCTTCAATATATACATCTTGAACTGTTAGAAAACTTCAAAATTGTAATCGTGAGCTACGAAGATATGTATATTACTACTGGATCTAGTGTTATTTTTATAATTTTATACCATGACAAACACTAAATGAAAGTGAAATATTTTTACTATAATCAAGAAATATGTCTAAGTTGTTCTATTATAATTTCTTGATGATGAAATAAATTGTTTCGTTTGATATTTAATTAATTGTAATGTCTTTTTTTGCGAATATTAATTTAAGATTCTAATTGCTTCTATGATAACTGTGTATTTACAATGTTACTTGATCTTACAAATATAAAAAAATGAAATACATATAAACACCCTAAAAACATTACACTCCTTTTTGGGCAGTCGTGTAAAAAATTGAGATATTACTTGGAAGATTTTACTTCCTTTTTATTGCAATTGACTGGTACCAAAAGTGACCGAAAAATCCCAAAATCAAAAAAAAATTGAATTTTGGACTTTTTCTTAACTGCAGAGTTTTTCAACGATATATCATATGTGGTACTTATTTTCATTGGTTCCAGAGTTACATCCAAATGAACTTCTAATTAATGAAGTATTTGGATCTTACAAGGGGAAAAAATTGTAAATGTATTGAATTTACAAGATTTAGTGTTTCTTTTTATCAGTATAATTTCATGTGCTCCAAATCATTTGTAATGTTTTGTGCAATATCTTATTTATTGGATCTTATCAACATAATTACATTGTTTTCCAGCTTATCACCTATCGCTTTTAGTCGTTTCAGTAATTTTTTATAAACTTACTATTTCAGTTTTACCAAATGTATTTACAGATTAGAAATTATTGAAGGTCTAACAAAAAAAATCGTTTAATATTTTATAATTGTGATACACAGTTCTGAATAAATAAACTAGCAAAGCCTAATGGATGAAATATTTTCTTTCTGGGTGCCAACTGCTTAAATTTTTTCAAAGTTTGCTTATTAGTATTTTTTTTTTTTTTTGTCTTCAGTCATTTGACTGGTTTGATGCAGCTCTCCAAGATTCCCTATCTAGTGCTAGTCGTTTCATTTCAGTATACCCTCTACATCCTACATCCCCAACAATTTGTTTTACATACTCCAAACGTGGCCTGCCTACACAATTTTTCCCTTCTACCTGTCCTTCCAATATTAAAGCGACTATTCCAGGATGCCTTAGTATGTGGCCTATAAGTCTGTCTCTTCTTTTAACTATATTTTTCCAAATGCTTCTTTCTTCATCTATTTGCCGCAATACCTCTTCATTTGTCACTTTATCCACCCATCTGATTTTTAACATTCTCCTATAGCACCACATTTCAAAAGCTTCTAATCTTTTCTTCTCAGATATTCCGATTGTCCAAGTTTCACTTCCATATAAAGCGACACTCCAAACATACACTTTCAAAAATCTTTTCCTGACATTTAAATTCATTTTTGATGTAAACAAATTATATTTCTTACTGAAGGCTCGTTTAGCTTGTGCTATTCGGCATTTTATATCGCTCCTGCTTCGTCCATCTTTAGTAATTTTACTTCCCAAATAACAAAATTCTTCTACCTCCATAATCTTTTCTCCTCCTATTTTCACATTCAGTAGTCCATCTTTGTTATTTCTACTACATTTCATTACTTTTGTTTTGTTCTTGTTTATTTTCATGCGATAGTTCTTGCGTAGGACTTCATCTATGCCGTTCATTGTTTCTTCTAAATCCTTTTTACTCTCGGCTAGAATTACTATATCATCAGCAAATCGTAGCATCTTTATCTTTTCACCTTGTACTGTTACTCCGAATCTAAATTGTTCTTTAACATCATTAACTGCTAGTTCCATGTAAAGATTAAAAAGTAACGGAGATAAGGAACATCCTTTTCGGACTCCCTTTCTTATTAGGGCTTCTTTCTTATGTTCTTCAATTGTTATTGTTGCTGTTTGGTTCCTGTACATGTTAGCAATTGTTCTTCTATCTCTGTATTTGAACCCTAATTTTTTTAATATGCTGAACATTTTATTCCAGTCTACGTTATCGAAAGCCTTTTCTAGGTCTATAAACGCCAAGTATGTTGGTTTGTTTTTCTTTAATCTGAGGCCTAAAATTGCTTCCCTTGTCCCTATACTTTTCCTGAAACCAAATTGGTCTTCTCCTAACACTTCTTCCACTCTCCTCTCAATTCTTCTGTATAAAATTCTAGTTAAGATTTTTGATGCATGACTAGTTCTGTATTCTTCACATTTATCTGCCCCTGCTTTCTTTGGTATCATAACTATAACACTTTTTTTGAAGTCTGGTGGAAATTCCCCATTTTCATAAATATTACACACCAGTTTGTATAATCTATCAATCGCTTCCTCACCTGCACTGCGCAGTAATTCTACAGCTATTCCGTCTATTCCAGGAGCCTTTCTGCCTAAAGATTATGTTGTTTGATAAATTAGGATCTGCATAAATATTGTTCATCATATTTTCAGAACTCAAGTGTTTGATTGTAGTCATCTTCATTAAGTTCTTGAACCAGACAAATTTTGAAGGGTTTGAAATTTTCAATTCTTAATGTTCAAATTGCTGAACTCTGGCTAATATTATATTCTTGTGCTGCTGTTTGAGTTGAGGAATGAGGATTCTCAGTAAATTCTTGCATAATCTCTTAACGAGTTATTATTTATGGTAGATTTAGGCCTCCCTTGTTTTCCGCTATTAATGCTCTCTGTTTCTTTAAATCATTTGATGGTTTTTGGCATTGTACCTTTTGAAATAGAGTTACAATTACTAAATGTTGCATTGATAAATTCACAACTTCCTTATACAACCTATCACCAAAGCCCCTCATCATTAAAAGTGTGACCCTCTTCTGTTCATTAAGTAACATGTTGATAATAATATTAACAGGTAGCACAGAAAAAATTAATTCAGTAAAAAAACAATTACAAAAAGGTAAAAAAATTATAACTAATGAAAGTGGTTTACAAATATGGTAAAATAAAAAAAAATCAATTAGCCAATCGATCACAATAAATTCTCTTAAGAAACTAAAAGTGTAGTAATGAAACACACTAAATGCAATATTACACAACAATGAAGTAAGCTTCATTTTTGTAACAATGGCAAGAAACCATCATGATCAGCATGATTACATGACAATATTTTTATTTATTTACTCATTAAAGAGGAACAAAAATAAATTTTTTTTATCTTTTAAAATAAAAATTTACCTTTTAAAATTAATTTTAATTAGATTAGATGTAATTTAATTTCTTTTTGTATAATTTTATTATTTGAACATATTAAATTTAGTAATTTTCAAAATCCAAACTTTAAACTGTTGTCACCATTTTGGTTCCAGACATTATACCAACTTTTTAATTATAACATTTTTCTTGTCTTAAAGAGAACTTTAAAATGATATATCACACAAAGATGTTACTGTTTGAAATAAATTTGAAATACAACACCTAGACCAACCCACAAAAAGGGATTGAAATTCTATTTTTTGTCAGCTAAAGTTGACTGATACCTTATTCTTACAGTATTCTGTCTGGAATGGTTTTAAAGTTGACGAGAGGTTTCCATACTCAATCTGTATAGCTAATCCTCTGTATTTATGTAATTTTTATTTTTTTATTTTATTGTAAAAAGTTTGGTTTATTTGGCAGTGATTTTAAGAATTTATAAATATACAAAAAGAAAGTAGTTTATTGGTATAGAAACATATAATATTAATCAGTGCTTCGTACATTCTCATTTTTCTTGTTTATTATAATGTTTTCATTTTTATTGATCGATTTTGAGTTTACCTTTCTTTTATCTGGGTTTTTATGTAAGTTATCCTAAATATCTTGAAAACTACTAAAACTGCAGTTCTGTGACTTATTTTTTTCAATTTTTCAGTCATATTTCATATTAAATAAATAAATTTATCCCTTAATTTAGATCCCAAGAATTTAGTCTAGCTTAATTTTACTGAAGTCACACAAATCACTGTAAAATCTTTCACCAGCTGACATTCACTAACGAGGCGTTTCCAAAACTATGTTTATGTGAATTTTTTTCTTTATTTACACCAACAGAACATATCGTGAAAGTTTTTACATTCACATTTGTGAATCTCTTTGTGTATAAAACATAGAGCAGGAGAATAGAGCTCTTGGTTCTCTACTGGTTGAAAGTGAAGTTGAATGTCCATTTAATTCAACTCCGGAAAAATTGCATTTGTTTAATGTATACAAATAATGAAGCACTGTTACATCCTAGTCACTTGATGTAACATTTAATTTTAGAGAAATAGGCTTGATTTAAAATTATACATTTTAATATCTGTATGCTTATAATTTTAAGGTGAATACTTGTTTTTAGACATTTTCATGGTATATTTACCTTATTTGATCCAATTCTTTTGTTTCAGAGCCCAAGTGACAACCAGGAATTTATAGAAATGTCTCCAGACGATGCAATTTTGGTAAAAAGAATGATGATTAAATGTGCTGATATCTCTAATCCTACCCGTAATGTAAAATTATGTGTTGAGTGGGCACGGCGAATTGCTGAGGAATATTTTAATCAGGTTATTTCTGACAGGATTCTTATTTAAAATAGTTTACTATATTTCCTTATTAATGTTGCTTTAGTACCACTTTATCATCCTAATATATTTGGTCTGCTTTACTTTTGAAACGTTGAAGAAATGATAATTAATTTTTTGTTATCAAACAATATTATTTAGAGAAAATTCTGAAAACAGCAGTAGATAATGCTTAGTAAATGTCTTAAGGCTTTGAGTTAAACAAAAATTGAATTCATACATAGTTTCATAGCTTTAAATTCCCAGTAGTCATTTTAAAACTTAAATTTAAAATCTTAACAACTCACCTTTTTGGATGGAAAGGTATAATTTTTTTAATTAAAGATTTTTAGTTCACGATTCATTTTAAAATTTGATATTCTGAAATATGAATCAATGTACTCATTTTTTATTTAAAGTAAATTTTACAATTTTTTTTTCTTAATTTGTAAAGATGTAAATTTTTCAATTTTCTCATTCATTATCTTCACCTTAAAAATTTTCATCCTAGGACGGGTACATCTGACTCATCCAAAAAAAAGCTTACGGCACATTTAAAAATGTGCTCATTTAATTTCATCACATCTAAAATGTGCCGTAGGTCTCAAATATTATTGTGGGTAAAATAAAAAATGTTATACATGTATTCACCAATATTTCCCCTTCTATATTTGTTGATTCCATTGCATAAATATTATATTCTGCTTGCATTGCTGTTTTTGGCACAAGCACAGCAACACATACAGTGGTGAGCAGTGTTGTTTCCTTGATTAAATTTTAATTAAATAAAGTTTAATGAAACTTAATATTCTTTGCATTATTAATGATAGTTGTGATTATTCAAGAAATGTATTTTAAGATAAGAAAATAATTTTGAATAAAAAATATAGTTCATGGAACCTATGTAACCCATGAAAAAGTAACACAAATATTTTTTTTTATTTTATCAACTTAATATTTTCAATTCATCACTTTTTTTTACATGACTTAGAGATTATGTAAAGTACAATTAATATATGTTACAGACAGATGAAGAGAAGACCAGAAACCTGCCTATTGTGATGCCTATGTTTGATAGACAGTCGTGCTCAATACCTAAGTCACAAATGGGATTTATTGATTATATCATAAATGATATGTTTGAAGCATGGGATGGTAAGCTAACTTTAATTAGATATAATGCAGTTAAAAAATAGAGCAAATTATAGATTGTAGAGAGAAAATAACTTTTCTTTTGTTGTTTTCTGTTTCTACATTTCTATTATGTGCTTCCTAATATGTTAACACCCATTTTTTTTATTTTTCTGCTATCCACAAATCCTTTCTCTTCTCTTTCCTTCTAAAGATCTCTCAACAGATATTATTGCTTTAATATGTACCCAAACCAGATTTTTCTTCTGTTGAATATGGTGTTAATCAAATTCCTTTTCTCATCTCTTTCTTAGTGTTTTATTGTTCCATACATTGCTTAACCATTTCATTTTAGCATCATTCTTCATGGTGAGGCCCACACTTATTCATCAGGTTTTTATTGCTTTCATCTATCCGATGTAATATAAATTTAGTAATGTTATGAATTTAACACAAACAAAATTATAGAATTAAGTCTTCATTTTTTAAATTTATTTTATATAATGTTGTAGATTAAAAACATTCCTTGTTTTCTTTTCTGTTAACTATTTTATCTTGCCTGACTATTAATTAATTATCTTGTTTTATTATTTTTAATTTATTTAATTTCATTTCTGTCACTCAGTCAATTTGGGCTACCTCTGTTCTTGATTTTCTGTTTATTATTTATTTACATTTTTTTTCTGCAATTTTATTTTGTTTTCATTTATTGATATGTTTAAGAATGATTATCTTAATAATTATTTTATAATCATATAAAAAATTTGTTTTTTCTTTATTTGATCTTTAAATCTTAATTTTTAAAATATTTATTTTATTTAGACATTTTTTTCAATTTTCATATTTTTCCCAGTTTTTTTTTTAATATTATCTATCTTTATGTTTTTGTCATTTTAAAAATTAAGTTTTAAGTAGATTGTTCATTAATTTCATTAAATATCTTGACTATTGTATTTTCCAGATTACTTGGTGTAATTTGTTTTTTCAACCATATTTCTGTTTTCTCCCCAACAATGTACTTTTTCTCCCTGATTCTGCATTACCTCAATCATCCTGCTCATCTACATTTCATTTTTTCCTTCAAAATTGTTGAAATCCCCTTACTTATATATTTACTCATTACCCCACTACCCCGACGGGGAGTCTTATTCTTTAAGACTTTGGGGGTTGGCGTCCCCACGGGCCTAGCCTCTGCAGCTATTCTTCTCACTATACAGTGAGCTGCAGAACACTTTACATTATACACATATACTACACCAAAAACACTACATAAATTACAACATACACACTCACAAAATTACACAACATCCTACACTGATATTTCTTACATTAACACTCGGTGGTGTTGCGACATCTTACGAAATGCAACTGTAACCCAAGGTGGGAACAAATCGTGCCAATGGGTGAATGGCTCTACGTAGCGAGTCTTGAACGATGTCCTCTGGGCACCAGGGCGAACCCAGTTGTACTTAGCTCTAGCTCCAGTACGCGTGCGCTCTGCTGGAATGGTCCATTTTTCGCCGGTACTCGTGGGACCAAAATTTCTGATCCTATATTAAATCCCAAGATGGTTGGTGGTCCATCTGAAAAAACCACCAAATTAAGTCTTGCGAAGAGACCTCGATCAGCTTTGTCTGACGAGGATAAAAGTCCTATGGAAGAGAACTACAAATCTTTAGACTTGAATACTAAAAATATTCGATTCGTTGTTCTCGGAAATAGTCAGGAAGGTGGCTCCCTCCAAAAGGTTTCACCTTTCCTAATAAATAAAACTGTAACAGGTGCAAGTGGTTCCCCGAAGAACATCAGGAAATTACGCGATGGATCGATTCTGGTTGAAACATTCAACGACGAACAGAGTCGATCAATCTTACGTCTCCGTAATATGGGTGGTATAAATATAAGTGCTGAAAACCACAAAACTTTAAATACGAGCAGGGGTGTAATTTTTTGTCGAGACCTTTTAGATATACATATCAATGAAATAGTTGACGAGCTTTGCCACCAAGATGTTGTTGAAGTGAAACGTATTATGAAACGGCAGAACGGAACAGAAGAACCGACACCGTCTCTTATATTAACATTTAATCTCCCTGTTCCACCAGAAAAGATTAAAGTGGGTTACCTCTCGGTTCGGGTACGACCATCCATACCCAACCCACGGCGATGTTTCAAATGCCAAGATTTTGGTCACACTACAACATCTTGTACAAAAACTGAGATCTGTGCTCGATGTGCTAAAGAAGGTCACAATGACACTAACTGCGAAGAAACTGAAAAATGTGCAAACTGCAGTCCACACTCACAGCCCGCTCCCGAGATTGCCCAATCTTTAAAGAAGAAAAGGCAATTCTCAAAATCTGTACGGAGCAAAAGCTATCTTTCCCGGCCGCACGAAGAGAATACAAAAAGTTAAATAATTCACGGAACCTGGTTAAACCAGATGTATCTTTTGCCACCGCTACATCTAAACAAATTCCTACAAATGTTAATAATCAGCAATGCGGATCCTGCAATGAGCTTAAAAAACTTGTTCAGATGCTTTCTGATCAAGTAGCTTCACTTACAGCCACTATCTCAGAGCTGACAAAGATGAAGAAAACGTCTTTCGTCGCAGTTAGTGAATCCAACAGTGTGATACACACGAAAGTTCTTGCTCCCAAAGTCGTACCAGCACGAGTAGCGACTATCACAGATGGCAGTAAGCCACCTAATAAGCTCCCCGTAAAGGGAACCCACATAACCACCACCTCTGGGATGTTAACTGCAGCATCCCATTCAAATAAATCTCCTCCACCATCACCTCATTTACTGGAGGTTATGGTTGAAGAACCACCCGACCCTAGGGCATCGGAGTTCTTTAAAATAAAAAAATACAAAAAAGAAAAACCGAATCACCTACAACTAATTTTTATATAATTTCTGAAACTTTTTTTTTTATTTATTTTTTTACACTTATGAACATTATTCAGTGGAATGTTAGAAGTATTCGGTCCCGCATTGAAGATATCAGAGTACTAGCGCACGCACATGATCCACTAATCATGTGTTTCCAAGAAACTCACCTTCTACAACATGACCCAATTACACTCAGAGGATACTTCTGTGAGAGATACGACTGCCTAGTAGACAGTAGGGAGAGTGGTGGAGTAGCGATTTTCATGAAGAATGGGGTGTCTGCTACAAGAATTCAACTAACCACTGTCATTCCTGCTATTGCAGTAAAGGTCTCTATTCCCTTAAAATTGCATATCTGCAATCTGTATCTCTCACCGAACACTGAGTTCAGTGCTTTAGATGTCTCAAATCTCCTCACGCAAATACCATCTCCATCGTAGGAGACATCAATAGTAGGAGACTTCAATGCCCATCATATTTCCTGGGGCTCAACCTTCTGCTCCACTCGAGGAAATATGATAAACAGATTGAGACAAGACTTTGACCTTTGCCTACTGAATAATGGATCACCTACATTCATGTCCTTATCAACTGGTACTGTATCTAACCTTGATCTCTCCATATGCTCACCGAATGTGCTCCCTCATTTTAATTGGTCTGTTTGTGATGACTTTCACGGCAGTGATCATAGACCAATTATTATTGGTTTCGGTGTAGACTGCGAGATTAAAAGAAGGCCACGGAGATGGATTGTTGAAAAGGCAGATTGGAACGGATACCATAAAGCATTCCAATCTCAGTATGACGATGAAGCGAACATCCTCGACCAATATTCTTCTTTTACGTCCACGATACTTGAGAATGCCAACAGATATATCCCACAAACATCGGGTAACCCTAGACGTCCTTTCGTTCCATGGTGGAACGATGATTGCAAATATGCTATTAGGAATCGACGACAGGCACTACGAAAATTTAATCGTAGGCCTACAACAGAACATCTAAATTTATACCGCAGGGCTAGAGCGGTGTGCCGTCGAGTATTCTTGGACGCTAAGAGGAATTCATGGACGAAATACGTGAGCACTATCTCACGCACTACTCCCACGTCTACTGTATGGAAGAAAATTCGTGCAATTTTCGGATCACCGAAACAATCTATTCTTGGTCTTATTGATGAACGAGAACTCCTTTCATTATCCTCGGAAGTGGCAAATAGTCTAGCAAAATCTTTCCGCTCGGTGTCTCTCACCTCATCATATAATAACGATTTTCAACGTTACAAGATAGTGTATTATGTGCCACCTTATTTTCTGTAGCCATAAACGATATTACCAAATGTGTGCAGGCTCCTGTCTCATGTTCTCTATTTGCTGACGACTTTGCTATCTATATTGCAAGCCGTTCAACACCTACACCAGCGAGACTACTGCAGAACACTATATCTCACCTTGAAGCTTGGTCCAGGATTACTGGTTTCACATTTTCATCCGATAAAACAAAATGTGTAGTTTTTTCTCGGCTACGAAACCCTTCTATTCCGCAAATATTTCTGAACGGTGAGACTATTACTATCTCTACTTACGTCAAGTTTTTAGGTTTATTTTTTGATAGCCGTCTTACTTGGGTCAAACATTTAAAAGAATTGAAAACAAAATGTTCCAAACTTCTAGATATGATGCGAGTCCTTACTAACACCAACTGGGGAGCCGATAGGTCATGTATGATACGTATTTACTATTCCTTTGTTCGCTCCCGTTTAGATTATGGTTGTGTCGCCTACTCTTCAGCTCGTCAATTTGTGCTTAAAATGCTGGATAGTGTACATCATGCTTTCCTTCGGCTTGCCACAGGCGCGTTTAGATCAAGTCCTGTCGCAAGCTTACTTGTAGACTGTGGTGAACCATCACTTTGGGATAGACGAGACCAGCTTTTATTATCTTATTTTGCTCATCTCAGAGGACAGCCGAATCACCCGGCTCTTGACTCGGTCTTTAGAAATCCTAATCTAGGAAAATATGAGGATCATCCACGTCGTACTGCACCTGTAGGTGTCCGTACCTGGCGTCTGCTGCAGCATATAAATGTTGACACACCGTCATTCTTTCCTATGTATCCTTGCTCATATCCTCCATGGAGAATAAACCTTAATAAATTTTAATTATGACCTGAGTACATACAATAAACAATCAACACCATCTATTGTCTTTCAGCAAATGTTTCAGTGTGTTCTCTCCAAGATGAAACCAGATGCGGTTGTATACACTGATGGATCGAAACAAAACGATACAGTTGGGTATGCATTTGTTGTCAATGAGAGAACTTATATGTTTGGTCTACCCGTATTACGAGTGTGTTTACCGCTGAACTATACGCTATAAATAAGGCTCTAAACATCATTAACCCTAAATATAGAAAAATTCTTATTTGCAGTGACTCGTGTAGTGCTCTCCAAGCCTTAAAAAACTTTTATTCCAAACATCCTATCGTCATTGAAATTTACAACACAATCGCTGAGTTGAATAATCGCAACACAGAATTAAGTTTTTGCTGGGTCCCTAGCCACGTAGGGATTCCAGGTAATGAACATGCAGATTCCGCTGCCAAAGAAGCATGTAACCAGCCTCCTTTCACCACCCGAGTTGCTACTTCTGATTTCATTAACTATGTAAAACAATTATTAAGAACAAGGTGGCAAGGTGATTGGGCGGCTACCGTTGATAATAAACTCCGTCAGATTAAAGATTTTGTGTTACCATGGAACTCCTCATACAGAAAACCCTGGCGTGAGGAAGTAGTTCTCTGTCGATTGCGGATAGGACACACGAGGGTCACACACGTGTACCTGTTTACAAGAGGACAACCACCTCTATGCGCAAGATGCAACTGCCGCGTGACTGTGCGCCACATACTCGTGGACTGCATATGTTATGCGGCATTGCGTCGTAAATTTAAACTACCCAGAAACATCCGTGGTATCTTGTGTAAAGATAAAGAGGTTTTAAACCGGATGTTTCTGTTTTTGCGTAGTATAGGGTTAATACAAAAAATTTAATTACTCTAGTCCTATGTATTGTTTTTGTTATCCAAGTAGCGAGCCTTTTACACTCCCTATCGGAATTTTGTTTTATATATATATATATATATATATATATTCATATTTTGTTGTTTTTTTTTATATGTTTTTTAAATTCGTCTGTGATATTAGTTGTAAGATTTTTGTGATACTAGTTGTAAGTTTTATCTCTTTTTTAGTTTTAAGTTTTTATTTAGTTTTAATATGATAGTTTTTAACGTAGTTTTATGTTACATGTTAGTGTTTTTGTTATCCGAGAATGGGCCTTTTACACCCATTCCGGATTTTGCTTACTGTGATAGTAGTTTTAAGTTTTAATTACTTTTATTTTTATTTATTTATTTATTTTCCGGGCGATGATAACGACCGCTCGTTTTTCACCCTAAAAAAAAAAAAAAAAAAAAAAAAAATTACTCCACTAAAATCATTCTGAAAATCCCCTTTATCCATCATCATTTTATACCATTTATCGGACCATTTTATTTTATTATTGTTTAATTTATGACAGTACTTAACAAACTATACTCTTTTTATACATACTTTTTTAACTATTATATAATTTTAATTATTTATTTCTGTTAATGTGTCCTTTATTCATTATTTGGTACTTTTTTGGAAAATATCCACCACCAAAAATAAGATATTTTTTTTTAATGATACAAAATAACATATACTATAATTATTAAGTAAAATTAACCAGGAGAAATGAAGGATAAGTGATAAATACATAAAATATACTTTTTAATACAATATTTATTATTAATGATATATAAAATACTATATAATGGTAATGTAGCACAAAATTGGAATAATTATTAAACACTTTTTAATGTACTTTTCAGACATACACAGTATGTCTGAAAAGTTCCCGAACTAAATTAAATAAAAATACAGATTTAAAGATAAATGAATTTACTCACATCAGCCCTCTAGAATCCTTCTCTGGTTATACACTTGTTCAGCCCTGGTAGAGCTCGTCAAATGCTCTGTTGAAATCACTTTGTGGGTTTGCCTTCAAATGCTGGGTGCAAGCCCTTTGGATGGCTGGAATGTATTCGAAAAAGCGGCCTTTCATCTTCAATTTGAGTTTTGGGAACAGAAAATGATCTGCTAGAGCCAAGTCGGGTGAATAGGACAAGTGGGATATGACGGTGATTTGATTTACGGCATAGTAACATGTTAAAACTGTTCCCAAGTGTGCCGGGGGCATTGTATGCAAAAGAGTTTAACTGCCCGGATCACGGTACTCGAGCCGGATTCGATGAATGCGACGCATCAGCGTTTCATTATTTCCAAATAGAATTTAAAATTCACAGTTTGACCAGTTGGGACAAATTCATGATGAATCAGGCCTTTTGAGTAAAGAATCCAATCAACATCGTTTTCATTCTAGATTTTTGCTGCCTGACTTTTGTAGGTCTTTGTGTTCCAGGATTCAACCGAGCAGCGGAATGACTTTTTGTTTGGGAATCATACATGAAACACCAGCTTTCATCCCCAGTTACAATTCTTTGCAATAAATTCGGGTCGCTGTCGGCCTTGCTATTACACATAATAAGTTTCAACGAAAAATTTTTTAAGTATAACAAAATTTTATTGTGGTTCTCTGTTCCATGACGTGAGCTCGCATAAAGTCAGATGAACACAACAAATGCGGCCGAATATAACTAGAGACTGCAGGGACGAAACATGATGAAATTTTATACACACACTCGTCAGACATCATACTCTACATACTTTGGTTGCCCGAGAGATGGCTACTTGTATCGACTACAGAAATTTAGTTCGGGAACTTTTCAGACCTACTGTTATTATACGTGATTGCAATACAGAATTTACAAAATACAATAACAATTGAATGATTTATTTATAAAATTCACTGATGTGTTGCAGCATTAATTCAAATTAATGTGCACATTAATCAGGAATGGTCGAACTCAGACTGTACAAGATTACACTTCATTTGCACTCATACATATCATCCTTATTCATCCTCTGAAGTAATACCTGAACGGTAATTCCCGGAGGCTAAACAGGAAAAAGAGAGAGCATTAATTCAAATAAATCTTCTTCATCCCTATATCTGTGGCATCATAAGATTCACAAATATAAGAATCCATTAGTTCTCTAGGTGCCCTTTTCTTTTTTGTTACGTTGTTTGAAACACAATCATAAATTTTCAATATTTTGTGTGTGTACTCCGATCTCAAGATCCACGAAATACTCTGAATGATTTATTGTAAGATGTTGAAAGTTATAGCCATCTAATTTGGGAATATCTTCATAAGATTTCCACTTGTCGGATATAATTAAAGAACCTTTTACATGCAAGTCTTAATGATATCAAGCAAAATATTTTTTTTTCCAATTCGGTACAGCAAACATGAAGCACTCTCTTGTCTCTCTGCATATACCTCCGAAAATCCATTGATTTGGCAGAACTCTTCCTTAATTATACTTTTGCTTGGAAAAATTGGGGATTCATCTTGACAGTCATTGCCCTCTCCTCCTATTTTCTGTAGGTCATTAACCCAACAATAAATAAACAGTATTTTCCAAAGACAAATGAGTATCCTCTAGCCATGTATCTTTTAATAAGGAAATTTCCTGATGGCAGCTTAGTTTATTACACAACCATCGAATTCTCTTTGCAGTAAATTGTAATTTCATATTATGTTTTTTTTTTTAATTTTATATGAAACTTTTGTTTCATGTAAAATTTTCTTTGTTTGCAAAAACTCAATTACCTTTTTTTACTGTCAATAATTTCAACAAGTGATGAAAAGGTTTGTGACTCCATAACTACTGTATCTGCCAAAAATAGAAAAATGTATATTTTTTGCACATCTAAATACACAATGTTAGTTTTATACATACCTAAGCTAAGTTCTGGTATTGAACTCATTTGTAAGAAAAAAACCCCTTAGCTTCTGTAGTTAGTTCTTAGATGGCACCACTGAAATGCTATATTGAAATTAGAAAATAAATAAATAAAATTATAAATATAATTTAACCAGACTTAACCTACGCTCGCTAACCTTGACTAGTGTGCGAAGCGAGCGTAGGTTAAGTTTGGTTAGATTACATTTATAAACCCACCGGGTTGGTCATGTGGTGAACGCGTCTTCCCAAATCAACTGATTTGGAAGTCGAGAGTTCCAGCGTCCAAGTCCTCAGAAAGGCTACTTTTATACGAATTTGAATACTAGATTGTGGATACTGGTGTTCTTTGGTGGTTGGGTTTCAATTAACCACACATTTCAGGAATGGTCAAACTGAGACTTTACAAGACTACACTTCATTTGCATTCATACATATCATCCTCATTCAACCTCCGAAGTAATACCTGAACGGTAATTCCCACTGGCTGAATAGGAAAAAAAGATTACATTTATAATTTTTTATTTATTATAAATTTATAATTTTTTACAAACATAATTATCAACAAAGATAAACAAATGGTGTCAACCAATAAGAAACTGGTCTCTTCGTCCTTGACCTTTATCATTTTAGCATTATTTCTACTGCTTAAATTTTACCTAATAATTATAGTATATGTTATTTTGTATCGATTAAAAAAATATCTGATTTTTGGTAGTGGGCATTTTCCGACAAAGTACCCATTATTTTATTAATTATTTACATATTATTCATTAAATTAGTTATCAATTATTATTTTATTAAAGAAATTTTGTACTACCAATACTAAAATATTAAAACACACATTTACAGTGAAATCTTCGTGTTCGGGAATTCGTTATTCGCGGTGCAATATTTTGCGATGTCTTCTCTATATTCGCGACTAGAATTTTCCGTATTCGCGTACGTACATTATGTAGTGACATTAAAAAATAAAAATATTAAAAGATTTAATGGCGCAGGTACAGTATGAACATTTGGAGGTAGAAGATATGATCCCTGGAAAACAGTTCAAAACGCTTTCTGAAGGCATTAAATTATCCCATGATCTTATCCAGTTTTTTATAGATGCTGATCTACCTTTGAATATAAGCTTAATCTTTAAGCGCAAAATTGAAGATGCCTACAAGAATACACAGAACTTCACACGGATTTAGAAACAAGAGCGAGACAAGGAAAAATTAACAAATTTTTATAAATGCAATCCAAAATACTGTAGGCTAATTTTGTAAATTTACAGTAATTTTAGTTTTAGTGTACGTAGTACTGTTGCGCTGTTTTCTTGACTTTTGATACGATTTGAACATGTAATACATTTTTCTAATACTGTACGTACTGTAGTGAGTTTTTAAATCAGACAGTTCAGTAAGTACTTACGAGTAAATTAGGAAATATACTGAATTTTGTTAAATATTTTTTTGTGTAGTGTACCTATGTATTGTACTAAACCAGTACTTATAAATTAATGATGCCGTCTCCATTTCATCAATAACATCGCCCTAAGTAAGTACCCATGATATTTTTCATTTTACATACAACCTAACTATTCTTCCTTAAACGAGTATTAGTTCCGTTCTATATTCGCGGCATTTTTAGTCTCTAACCCTGCGAATAAGGAGATTTTACTGTAATTTAAATTTTGCGTAATGCACAATTAAAATAATAATTTCATATAGATTATTATAACTAAAATTCTAATATTCATTAGTATTACAAACTGATATAAAATATATTTTTGTTGTATTGATCATTTATTCTTTTTTACCTTGCCCTTTAAAATTAATAAAAATATCTACATTGTAAAAATTTGAGTAAAATAAAATATATTTCTACTTCAGTTGAAAAAATTTGCTCAAATGTTAAAAAAATCATAAATCATCAGTAATGCACAGAGTTACCAAAAACAAACTAACCTTGTGACACAAAGGCCCTGAGTTAGATACTAAGAATCTTTAAAACCACTTTATTCAAAAAATAATAGTTTCATTAGCATGACAATTATGATAGACATTGACACACAAAATGAAAAATAAAATAATTAGAAATTTAATCTGCATATGCATAAAATATTCAAACATAACATCAGAATTATTCTGATTTAAACTAACACTGCAAGATATAAAGTAACTAAAAGGTCCAGTAAAGAAAATATTTAACTTGTTAGTAACTAAAACACAACATTAAATTTTGGTGTCTACTCTATACCTGCTGGTTGACTTACACGATGACTTTACAGTCTATATATATTATTAAAATGTTAATATGTAATCCCCTAGCAGTCAGCAGTATTTCCTTACAATCATATAGACATTTTCAATGGTATATTTTAATATATAAACAATTGATGATGTGCAGTTAATCCTTTTATATGATCTCAAGCCTATATTTAGTGTATAAGCTGACACAGTTTTTCATTTGAACATACCAATTGCCCAAATGGATATTAAAATTTTTAATAGTGTACAGTTTAACCAACAAATAAGGGAACACAAAAATATAGTAATATTTATCAATAAATTATTTTTTTAAAGAATTTCTGTTAACTACTGTTGTTATATCTGATATAATTTGTGTTTTTAATAAAATAAATTTTAAAAAATAATCTTACATTTTTAAAAATATGTGAGAAATAGTTTTTTCATTATTCTGTAAATTTTGATTTATTGAATTCAACACTAAAAAAACTTAATTACCCTTAACTTATTTCAGCCTAACTGTAATAGAAAATTTAAAAATATTATTTTTTTAATTTTTAGTATAGTAATTTTAAGTTGATTGTGCTCTTTTAAGTTTATTTTAATTTTTAACGTACACACCAACAAAGAAGTAGGTCATGTGAAAAAAGTCATTTACAGAAATAACGACACTCCTAAATTATATCTTGATAAAAATAAGCAAAGGAACACAGAGAAATAATATAAAGAGATGATTACTGACTATGAACTAGGGTGACTGGAGTACAGGGGATATGTATGTTTCTTTTTACGCTAACTATAAGTATTCCAACTAAGTTAAATAATATCTAATTTTTTTTAATAGAAAAAGAATCGTTGAAATTTGTTTGTTTGGTCAAACATGAACATAAAAAAACACATGAGCACCTCTTCCTTATTTAAGGTTAGTTTGGTTGGTTATTTAAAATTCATAATTGTTGGTTAGTTTTAAGGTTAAAATTAAATTAATTTTGTTGGTTTTTTCAGTATTTATTGATATGCCGGAATTACTTTATAATGTAAGGAACAATTATCAGTATTGGAAGGATATGGAAGAGCGAGGTTGTACAAGTATAGATAAAATAAGCAGCCCTTCCAATACAACTATCCTCCCAAACATTCCTGAGAAGAACAGTAATAGTTAATTATTACCATATTTTTACATGTTAACAAAAATTAACTTTAAGTGTTAATATTTGTTAACAAAGTGTGTTATATATTTGTTTGTTGTTTATTATATGTTGTCAGATTTTATTAATGTTTGTAACAATATTATTATATAATATTAATGAATGTGTATAATATAAGAGTATAAAAGATAATATATTGTAATCCATAATTATTTTTGTTTTAGTTTCTATTTGTAATTTTATTTAATTCAACCTGTAGAAATGTAGAGCAAAATGTCTGGTCTATGTGCTCTGTAAATTTAGTGTTTTAATATTCACTTTCTTTCCTTTTTAATAAGAAATATTTTTTAAAATAATTATTCAGCTATTTTTATTTTTATTTTTTCAAAAAGTGTCTGAAATATATTAAAAATGAAACTTTGTGCTACATTATAAATATTAAGTTACCAACCATAATTTATTCTCTTATAATTAAAAAAAAATTTTTTTTAATATACTATTTTGATTGTATTTAGTAGATTAATATTATAAATGTCTTGCAACAAAAAAACATGTTCTGATGTTGAACATGACTCATATTATAAAAGCCATTAACTTTTAAAGTTGTTTATGTGCTGTTGTATTCTGGGAAAAACAATTTCTTTTTGATAAAAGAACTTCAGTAATAAAGTTATTTATATTAGCCCATACTCCTTAATGATGTTTAAATTGAATAAGATGTAGTAAACACTGAGACTATACTAGAATTACTGTGACTTTATTTCCGTCAACCTTTTCTGAAGTTTTCTGGAAATTGGATGTTTTAGATACTATTCTCTTTAAAAGTATCCGTTTTTCATGTTTTTTGGGCACATTTATTGCTCTGGAAACTCCATAAGTAGTATGCAAATGTTTCCTCCTGTAATTTCTACTTAATAAATAAAATTGAATTTCCTAAATTGATCATGTAATTTTAATTTCATTAATTATATTTCTTTTCCATTTTTCTCTAAAATAAGCTTTACATAATGAATAAATCTTTGTAATGCATCCTTCAACTAAGTTTTCACTATTAAAACAATCAATAAATGTCTTCATATTGCAAATCATTTGGAATTTCCCATTTGCCTTTGAAAATAGGTTTTAATTAGAATCATTTTCAGGAATAATTTACCAGAAAAAAAAATTATTATAAATACAGCAAAATAAATCTCTTATCTATCAAAGATTAATTTTGTTTCATTTTGATTTTCATTATCATCATAAGTATCAGTTACTAACAGTTAGCTATTGGAGTGGTAAATCTGGGTTATGTTTCCAATAAGTCATTTAAATTATTTTTAAATAAGTGTACATCTAATAATTGTTTGTTGTTTTTTTTTTTTTAAATGAATTTATTGGCTTCACTCTTTCGTAGTATGACATCTCTGGTGTTGATCGGATATTTTTTTTTTTTTTTTTTTTTACTTTCTCAGGTTTTAAATATTTAATGTGAATTATTATTAATTCTGTGCTGGAAAAACTAAAAAAACAATAGCATCTAAAGAGGGAGCACAATACATGGCAGTATTCTGCTTATTATATAACATCTCCATATCAAACAATGAGACTGTAAAACTGTGTTTTGAACAAAAATTCATTCATTTATTGTAGCCATGTATGTGTAGAGATTCATGGGTTGTTTCATCTAAAGACTAAACTGAAAGCTACAAATATATAAGATAAATAAATATGAGCACTTATTCAAACATGTGCAGATAAATCTATGTAGATTGACAAAATTTACAGATAAACCAAATCAAATCACTTTGTGATTAGATAAAATTAAATAAATTTACTCTGACGAGGATATTTTAAATTTGACTGACTTTTGTCTTATCAGTAAAGTGGACTTATTTATTTTTTTCAGTTACAATGGAATTAATTTGTTATTTACAAATTTATGCCTTTGTTGTCCTTTTATATTAAAAAGAAAGCATTTTTATTAGCTAAGTAGTCAAACTGTCATATCAAAAATTTTCACTTAACCAATAGCCAGGTAAGACAGTAGGGATCATATTGTGCATCTCAGTAACAAAATAAATATTTTTTTTGTGTAGCTTTTTTCTGAGCAAAAAATGCTTCAGCGTTATCATCACCCAAATACAATATATGAGGTTAGAAACTAAAGTTAAAAATTTACAATTAAAAATTAAATAAAAACTCCCAGAAAATAGAACAGGAAATACATATATAAAGCCTAATAGAATAACAAAAACCACAAAAAAATAAAAACAAAAACAAAAAAGTAAAAAATTAAAAACAGAACAAACTAAATTATTAAAAACAAAGAAAAGACAAAAAACTTAAACTAAAATGTTAAGACAAAAAAAACATGGAATTACATTAAAAAAATCTAAAAACACTATAATGTAAAATATTAGCCCCCTGGAGAAACAAAAAACACGTGGGCCAAAACTTCTTTATTATTGCCCAAGATTTGATGAAAATTCCTGGCAAATTTAAATTTTTGACGCAAGGCTGCATAACGTATGCATTCCACAAGAATGTGGCACATAGTCAAACGGCAGTTTTATTGTATGCATATCTGTATATTTACTGCTAACATCAGATACCGGTGAGTAGCTCTCGTATGTCCTATCTGCAGTCAGGAGAGGACCACTTCCTCCCAACAAATTTACCTGTATGAGGAATCCCATGGCAACACACAACCTTTAATTTGCCGGAGTTTGTTATCTGTCTATCCATCCAGTCATCTTGCCACTTTGCGTAAAGAGTGAGTTTTACACAGTTAATAAAGTCTGATGTAGTAACACGGGTAGTGAAGGATGGTTGACCACATGTGTCTTTAGCAGCGGAGTCTGCATGTTCATTACCTGGAATCCCCACGTGGCTAACAAAATAAACATGCTAACTGGATGAGGTTTAGAAATTGGAGAATAGAATACTGTTAATTCCATATACACTTCTAAGTTTGCGCTATGTATGGTTCTGCATATGTAGAACCAATATGTCAAACTTTAGAAGATTGAAGATGGAGTTAAAGGTTCTTAAAACATATTTTAATATTATTTTTGAGAATTATGTTTTAAATAAGATGGCTCAACCTTCAATGATAAATAACAAACATTAAAAAACTTAAGACTTACAAAATGTATTTTTTAATTTCCTGTTGTATACTGTAATTTAAATACAATTATACTGTAATTGGGCTTTTGATTTAGTACTGACACTTATCACTTGTTTCATAATACTGTTAAACATAGGCTTAAATCTAGATGTTACCTTTTAATGGTTTTTTATATGCTATTATTAATAGAACCAATATTTAGTTCTGCTTACTTCACAATCTGAAAACCTGTTTCAATACATCTGAGTAAGATCCATAAGTCACATATTACCCTGAACTTACACAAAAACTGTCAGACTCTTTACATGGTTTATCTTTTTATGAAGATATGTAATCAGTTAAGAAACATTTTTTATATTTATGAAAAAGCTTTCCTGCTTTAATTTTGAAAATTTGTTATATATTTAAGAGAACACATGTTAGTTTAGTAAATAGTAAGTATTATACCAATTTGTTTAGTAAATGCTGTAGGTAAGGATAAAGAATTGCTCTGTTCTTATGACAATCTTAGTAGTACCATGTTTTCATTATAATATAGAACAATCTGTATCCCTACACACTATTGTGTTAACATGATAACAATGCTTGTTACTATATATTTTAGTACATAACCCTTTTACTTAATAATATAAATGCATTTAATACTTGGAATATTTTATGTTTCAGAGAAAATAAATGTTCACTCTAAATTAGTATTTACAGCACTGTAAATTACAAAATAATGTTTAATATAGTACTCTTTAGTAAAAAATGTAAGGTGCAAATAAATATTTCCCAAATTTTAATCAAAATATAGTGCATGATAAATATTATTATTTTTATTTATTTTAATAAACATTGATCAAAATGGGTATTATCTACTAAATGCCAACAGGATGCACTATATATTTATTCAACAATATTTAACTTTAGCAATTACAAAAAAGCCAGTTTGTTGTTTGGCAGTTTGCATTTATGTGAAATATACCCTTCATTATTACAGAACAGTCAGGCTATAAAGGATATAGTTTATCATTTTATCCAGGATCTGTCTATTACTGTATTGCTATAAAACCTTGTTTATCTAGACTAAAGCAGCTTAAGAGGTTGCAGACTAGCTAAACTACCAGTTAATATAAAAATTTGTAGAATTAAAGATTTTCAAAAAAACAAAAAATATTTTTTAAGCATAAAATTATTATGTTCAGACCATAATAAAGTTATTGTAATTGACAAGTTATTTTTATATTTATTTATTTATTTTTATTATAATGTTTGAAAAAACAAATGACAAGCAGCAATAAATAAGAAAGATTTGGGATATGGAGTTTGCTTTAAATGAACTTGTAGGATTAGAATAAACTAGAAAATATATAAGACCTGAAATTATATATCAGGCAGAACTCTAAAAAAGTAATCCAGCTTCATCTGTCCTAGATAGCCGAGTTAAAAGCAAATCTTTGTTTTGTCAGAATTAAGAACTCAGAATGTTGAATAAGTAAAATTGAATTTAACATTCAGTCAGATTAATAATGTATAATATCTCATTCATTAATTCACAATAATATTTTTGTTATTTACTAGTGTAATTCACCACTCCCGCTTTTGGAAGTATTTCAAATATACATTTTCTTTTCTCTTCATCAAATTACTGACAGGTGATTGTCTAAATTGGTTACAATATACAAATTACAATTTATCCTTTTCAGCTCAATTTTTAGTTTACAACTCAGTTATAATCATAACTTATTTCCTTTTCATTGTCTGACAGCCTTATTAATTTATAATATAGTGAAAGTAATATAGAGCTAGCTAATAATATGAAAAATTTAATTTAATTTAAATTTGTTGAATTTATTTTATCTCTTAGTATATTGGTTCATATTTCGGTTGAGGAAAGAGCCATAGTTGTAACGTATCAAGACAGTCCATTCCAGAGAACTTGTTTCTGTGAAAAAGAACTCTGACAGCGAGTGTAAACTTGCCATTGGGATACAACACAAAAAACATTCAGTTTTGGGAAGTCTCATTCACACTACAGTATTTCGTGAGGATTTTCTGATCTCCAGATACACAAATTTATGAGTGTTTACGTTTCCATTAACATAAAATGTTAATTCATCACTGTATATGACACAATAAAGAAAATCTTCATTGTCATAGTACATCATTTCATTTGTGAAGCTAGCACGCAAACCATAGTTTGTAGGCTTAGAGCTTGTAACAGCTGTAAACAATACGGATGCAGTTGTAAGCATTTCCTTAAAACTCTCCACACATACATCATTGGATTTGTTAATCCACAACTAGCCTTCCTAATAGATTTCCTAAGTTTACGCACAGAAGACTTTCTTACATGTTCAAGATTGTCTTTGGACACACTCGATCATCTTGTAGTCTTTTCCTTTACAAATACAGCCAGTGGTTTCAAATTGTTTATACCACCATGTTGAATGGTAATTACAGATTCAAACTTTGCTAACTGCAAACACAGAAGACTTTCTGTTGGGGGGTTGCCATCTTTGCTACTAACGCTTTCAAGTGGAAGGTAAAGGAAACAGTTTATGAGCTTGCACACAGCTAAAGCCGTTGCTATTTCATTCCATATACAATTAATCAATATACGTGAAACTTGAGAAATATTACATAGCTTTAAAACAACCAGTATATTCATTTTTGAACAATCTGTACTGAATAATATTTACTAATGGGTAAGTCTTAGATTGGAGTTTTCTGTTAACCAGAAAAAATTGCTTTTATTTTAAACAAAACTCATTTTGAGGTGAAATAGCATAATTAAATTGTTTGTTAAGAGAGAGTAATGTATTAGAAGTTACAACTAAATATTGAATAGAATTTAAGTAGTTAAACATAAGTAGTAATAAAAAATTCCACTCTGGAATATTTAATTCTAGTCAAAGCAGATTGACAACAGTTTTTCTAAACTCCTGTTAAAATATTAATGGATGATAAAGTATTGGTGTTATAGGTAAACATAAAACAAAATTACAGTAATTGATAGACTAAATTAATATAATTGATTTACACTCACAAACCAGTTATTCAAATATTACATCACACAAATCTTACAGCTCTTTTTAAAAAATGAAGGGCTGTAAGATTTTTGTTTCCTTCTCTCTTACTCAGATTTGTTGACAACTTCAAGTCTAAAATCTTCAATTAAAAAAACTAAGATTTTTTTCCCTCCCAGTTCCTCATCCATACTACATATCAGCATAAAATTTTTAATTAAGATCAGAAGATCTTAATTTATTATTGGACTCCTATCCAATTATTAAAAAAATATTTTACAAGCAATTAAATACAATTCTAAAATTCTAAAAAAAGGATTTAAAAATAACTTTATTCTGTTTCTTTAATTAAATCAGTGTATAATTTTACTTGGTTATCTTGTTTCAGAATTAGAACACAGATGTATATTAACATATTATAAATGTTACTGTAAAACATGTAATGGCGTTATTATGATTGTATTTATTACTGTTTTAAATGAGTAACTAAGCTTATAAACTATTGATGTAAGTGTAACTCTAGATTCTAGATCAGATATTATTTGGTTGATCTTCAAGACTGGCATTTCTTATTTATAAATTCATCCTTCTCACTTCCCTCATTAAATATATGTAAAAGTATGTTATGGTCATACAACAGCCAGCACGTTTTTAAGTTGAGTTTCAAATAAACAACAATCTTTATATTTTACTTCATAATTCATCACTGTGATTTTTATGATCTTTTAGTTTCGCATATAGTGACCTATATTATATGGAAAAATTTCATTAAAATCCTCATCCACATTTATTCAATTTATTACAGAACATATATTCAGAGTAAACAATCGATACTTACCAGAATTAGAATGCTTAGATCAACTAAACATATTATACTTCAACAAAGACATTAATTTAAATTTTACTTTTTTATAATAGTCATACCTTTTAATTTTTGCAGAAGATGTTTTTGAAGAACATGTTTTTCTTATTTCAACTGAATTAAATGTTTGTCAACAGCAGAACACATTCACTGTTTGTATTTGAAACAGTTTTTAAATGGATTATTGACAATAAAGATAATATTTAAATTTTTAACATACTTGCCAGGATGGGTGTATCAGTTGCAAATTTTTGCTTCCATATTTTTTTAACCTTATAATGATGATTTAGCCATCCTTTTATATTTACACTGAAAATTTATGTAAGCCTATTTTTTAGTTTGGCGTTAGAGAAACTATTGCCTCTGCACTAATCTGTTGTGATACTTAATAATCAATTGCCTACCAAAATTCACATCATAATGAAATCATTTTCATCTGTACCTTTATATACCAGTTGATTTTTCTGTAGCCGATGTCTTACAATTCAGTCTTAGATATACAGTATCTCAAATTTACTGTATATTTTAGCATCCTATATTCATGGAATCCAATCAAAATGTGTTTCAGAAGAATTAAAAAGATGTTATTTAGTATACTATCACTGAAATAGCTACTGTTAAAAACATTTGCAAAATAGAAAATGCAAAGTAAGTAAACTAGAAAGACATTATAGTCTTCGTTTTTCTGTATTCTAAATATGTATAAAGTTATATATTTGAGAAGACATTTTAGTATCTCAAAACCCAGTTTTAAGTGGGGTGACTTTTACACCAAAATATAATGATGGCTAGGGATTTCATAACTAATGCTGTAGATATTATATAACAGAAGTATTATAAAAGACATTTCGTGTTTCCTTTTGTAAACACTTGTTTTCTACTTAAAAAATCTTTGTTGTTAGATATTAATTATCAGTAATTAATGTTTGTTAATTACTATTAACATAAATGTTCTTACATAGAGTGCTATAGAATTATAATTACAGAATATATATTCTTTTTGTTTTGAGTAAAACTTAACAAAGTTAACAGCAAATTAGTCAGATTGCTATACTTTCTTTAGAAACTATATGACTTGAAAATATTAAAAGTCTGACACTTGAAGCCTTATGATAAACATTGTTACATATTCTGGACACATTATTTTCAGTCAAGAAGAATGTTATGTAAAAGTGTTCTAAATAAATAAAAGTATTTTGTATTAAAAACTATTGAATCCTATCACTGATATAACAAGATAAAAATAATAGCTATTGATTCTTATTTTCATTTAACATAATTCTAAGAGGAAAGTACTGTGTGTACAGTGAAAATAAAAGCTTCTGTTGGAGAAAGTCGAGACTGCACTACTATCAAACCTAAAATAATTTTCACCTATCTGATAGGACAATAATAATCATTGTACTTTTATCTATACATGTTTAATTTATTACCGTTTACATATTTTATTAGTTATAATTCATTATTATGCAATTAGTATTAATAATTCAATAAATAAAGAGTGCAAATCAAGAATTTTAATTTTGGTGTATTTTTAAACTAAAAAAATTTTAACTACTGCTTGAATGTATATTGTATTCATAAATACACTAAATTAGATTTATAATTATTATTGTGTAATATTTAGAATTTTCAATTTTTTTTTTGTATGATATTGTTGATTGTACTATTATTATTAACACTTACCTGAAATTTGCATTATATGTTCAGTTCCTGTCAAGTTTTTCTCTGTCTTCATCGGAAGTCACTTTCACTACCACTGTCTAGATGTATGATAAATTTATCTGTCGTTTTGTCATCCATTTTCTTATACTCAGTTTCAGTTTTTTTTTTTTACGTATTTCAAATATGGTTTCCTATCATCCTTATTCATTTCATTCATTTTTTCCTCAGTTAATTTTTTAATATTTGACATTAAAAATGGTTGTTATTACCAACATATCTTTTCAGAGCCGACCATACTATCTTGATCAGATTTAAATTGGGATGATAAGGTGGAAGTCACAGAACCTGATGCCCCTGTTTTTTAATAGTTCATCAAAATGGTACTTTATTTTTTAATTTCTATGTGATTTAATTATGTCATACAATTGTGGTTTTAACATTGCTTTATTAAACAGAATATTGTATTTTTCTAGCCAATTAATCATGCCACTTTCCCTATCATTTGACTTTGGAGGCTTCTCTAGAAGTAAATTGTGGTATGGCACATCATTGATAACAACTAGTGACGGGGGGAAGACCAGAAATTAATTTTTCAGATGCCCACTTCATGAAATAGTTGAAAAGTTAAGACTGGTACTGAATATTAGTTAACAGTATGAAAAAAATTACTTAGTTATTCTAAGAAGTATAAAATGACTAAGTTATTAATAAATTATTATAATTTGTAGGGTATAGGCGTATTATTTAATGATGATGTTTATTACTATAAACATCATCAACATTACTAATACCCATTACAACAAATGCATATAAATATAACTCAAATGAAACATTCTGATGTGTAATAATAATTTATTAATACAAGTTTGTACTGCTGGCCTTTGTGGAGAGAGTTGTAGTGTCTTGGTCTTTAATCTGGAGGTCCCAGGTTCAAACCCCAGTCAGACATGGCATTTTCACACACTACAAAAATTGTCATTTATCTCATTCTCTGAAATAATGCCTAACAGTGGTTCTGGGGGTTAAAAAAAATACAAGTTTGTACTGTATAAAGAAAGAAATATTTATAAGTATACTAAATATTTTTAAAGAAATTATTGTCTGAATTTAAACAAAATGATAATAGATTTTAATTGTGGAAAGAATTTCTGCTATTTATGAAAATAGTTACAACACAATGTATTGCAGAATACTCAGTTTCTGAATGAGCCTAATGTTATGAGAAAAGATCAATATAGTCTGCCTTGTGCAAGCAAGCTTTTATTTTCATTGTTCGCACTATAGTTCATACTTGTTTTAAGTGTAATATAAGTGTGTATAAGTGTATATATGTGTGTGTGTGTATAGATTGTACCACTAAAGATGGTAGCTTGTGCATAAATTATTGTATCTTTCTACTAGAAGAAAAAACTAATGTATATTAAAAATGATAGTGCTATCAGAACTGGCAATTATTTTTCTGTAAAACAGTAAAGTAACTTTTTTAAATGTTTTCATTTAAATTAATGCTAGTATTGATAGAAAAAGTACAGCTTTTAAGTGTGTCAAATACAAACATCTACACAAAAAAAAGAGATGAAAACTTTTAAGTTTTAGGTTTATTATCCACACTTTTTTAGCAGAATTATGGGAGTTTATCCAAATATAAACACATTTCTTAATCATATAGACCATTTAACGTTACACTCTGATTTACAGTCAACACAAAACAAACTTTTTATTCCAATATCATCTTTTATTATTGTAGAAATTTTATCGGAAGAATTTTGATGAAAATAATTTTGCATTCTGTGAATGAAATTAATTAAATTAATTAACACAGATAACCATATAACAACATTAGATAACCATATACAATGATGTTTTAAGGATACTGCCACAATATTTTTATAAGACCCTGTGAATTGTATTCCTCCATAGCAACTTTATATATTGCTTTTGAAAAAATAGTACCATATAATGATACTTTTAATTTTTTCAGTTATCTTGATTTAATTTTCTTAATTAAATCATTTAAAATTATTTTAAATGTCTATAGTTTTAACCATATTGGTTTATAAGCAAATAGTTTAAAAAATCTAACAATGAATTCATATAAGAAAGTGTTGTAAATCATTAGAAGAAAGTAAATAAAATCAATTTATTATATTTTTTGCAATTATAAAATTCATTAAGTTTATTTACTAATCATTATTGTATCTATAGGGCTATATGATTGCAGTAAAGTCTAAATGATATTTTTTCTGTTTGCATTTAATAACTAACAAAAAAACAAATTTTTTAGTCACATACATGTTGTCAGTTTTGTTTTTCTAACTTATGCAATACAAGTAGCTGTAAACAAAAGTTTTTATTTTTAAAATTAATATTAAAAAAAAAAAAAAAAAATAGTTACTAGATAAAATTCAAGAAATCAATGAAAATAACAAGCATGTTCTTGACAATGGAATTCTGCAGAAACTAATCATTATTTCATGAGTAATTTTTACATCCTTAAAAGTCCAGTATTTTAATTTATTTGTCAAATAACATAATCATATTTATTCTGTATAAGGAACAATACCACCTTTCCTCTAAATATTTATCATAATGAAAAATGCATATGTCATACAGAAAAACTGTCCAAATTTAAAAATCATTTAATAAAGTTGAAATTTCATGCGATCATTTTTTCTTTTTTTTTTTTATAAAACTATGATTTATACATAAATATTAATTAATTTTTTTACAGAAATAATTTTAGATATTTACATGATGTTCAACACAAGCTTCATCTTATGTGGTGCATGCTGTATTGTAGATCTTTTAAGCATATACATATGTAGTCTTGCTTTCTCTTTGCTACTTTTGATTGAAAATGTCTTTCCTAAAAGAATATTTGAACACATTCAATTTTTTTCAAAACATTTTAAAGTTGTGTGATGTACAAATTTTGTTTGTGTTACTAATTTGTGGGTTCTTAATTAAATTTTTGATTGTGTTCTCAGAGGTAACTGCATTCCTACATATAAAAGATTTGTATTCATAAATTCTGTATTTAAATGTAATGCTGCTTGTAACAGTGGGCTAGTTTGAATATTTAACATTAGATAAAATGATTAAATCTGTTTAAAGTAATGTAATATTTACTGATTGTTGGTCTCATTGACGTTACATTCTATTAACTTATTTTATATCATTATCAATTGTTTATTTCTTTTGCTAAAATAGTAGCTGTTTCACACTAAAAAAATACTATTGTAATAAATGATGAGTGGATGAATTTTTTATCTTGAAAAAATTATATGTATTTTTGTATGTACATAATTACAAATAAAATGACAGTAAAAACTGATAAAAATTATTAGGAATTTAATTTTATTGGCCTATAGTATAATTATAATAATATAATTATAATGCCTATAGTATAATTATATATAATTTAAAAACATTTACTGCATGATATATCAACATTGTAAACTTTGTTAAAGTGCTTTAATGTTTAAATTTTCTTAACCTTTCAAAAGAGATTGTTGATGTGGGTTAATTTGATTTTATACTCTATACAGTATTTAGTAAAAAAAGCTTATTTTTCTTGAGGTTATCAAAATCATTTTCCTCATATCTTTTTACACAAGTAATAACCATTGGCATTTTTCTGCAATGTAAATTTTTACAATGATCCTTATTATCATAATTTTTATAAAGCCTGAGAGGATTATTATAAATATTAAAAAAACATTATTGAAAATATTACTGTACTTATTTAAAATTATACTGTACTTGTGAGGTTTTTACACTATTCTGACAGTGGGTAACAATGGATTAATGAAAAGTACATACTAATTAGCCCTAAAATATTTTGTTAACCTTCCTACAGCAATGTAACAACAGTACTGACCTATAATACAAGATTAAATATGCTGTCTGCAGTCAATCAGTATATAAAACAGTTACAAATCTAAAAATCTGAATGCAGTGTAGTTTTCAGAACAAACAAAGGAAAATAATTTTGCTTACGCACAGAATACAATTTTCCTAACAAGCACAACACCTCTGGAAAGTATAAAGTAACAACTGTTCCAATTGCACAGTGTTCTATATTGGTCAAATGGGAAGCAATTTCAAAAAAACTTCAACATATACTTGAAAGACCTCCTTAGCAAAGTAGAGGCAACATTTACTAATCATCTCGTAAACAGAAATCACACAATCATCTGCATTAAAAACAACCTGTATATATACTACGTGTGTGTATGTACACTGCACATACATGAAAATGATTACACCTTAGCAAACTTTTGCATCATGTGTTTATATATATTATATTCAAATTCTACATATGTTTCTGCATCATTTAAAAAACTGCCAGCAGTAGCATTAGCTACACCACTGTAAGAATATCAGCACCAGTCTCTGAAGATTGTCGTAAAAATGACTAAAAATGTTTTGAAGTTATTAGAAGTATTTTATTATAAAAATTTGATTAAGCATGTTGTTGTCAAAGCTTATATATTTAAATTAATGTCATAGCTGATTATCAAGGATAAAATAGAATAATAAAACAGAATTGTCTGTTTAATTAATATGGTAAAAGTTAAATAATCTACATACAAACAAAACAAAGCACTGTAAGAGTGAAAATTAGATATCTCCTTAGGTACAATGCAGAAATTATTAGGAAAAAGTTTTTAAAGCTCAGTAAAAAAAATAAAAAGTAATTTTTTAAAGAGAAAATTATGTGCTATTTACAGTGTCAAACAAAAAATAGTATTTCATCCTAAATGGAGTTGTAGTAACTTTTAACAGAAATAGTTCATTTTTCCTATGAAACTAATGTTTACAAAGTAATAATCTTGTTAATAATGTTATCCATTATTATGATATATTTGTTAATATATGTTCTTATAAATCTGATAATTTTTCAATTGATGAAGTTAGTGTGAGAACAGAGCACCTTTAATATTAAATATTCTTCAAGTTTGTTGTAGCAAAACTTTATTAATTATTCCTGATTTTCCATTCTCTGTATATTTCTTATTCAGTCAAATAATAGAAGTCAGTTGATCCTTTCATCAATTTAATGATTTGTTAATTAAACCCCATCCTATTTCTATTCTATTCTATTTTCTACTTTTTTTAAATATTAAAATATCAGTGAGCAGCCTCACACATTTCTGTTGTTTATTTTCTCTTCTATAAATGCATATTCCAGCACCACATGCTTTCTCCTAGCCCCTTGTTATTTATTTTACCTATACTCATTACTTTCTTGCTTGAAAAATTCAATTATCAGACATTTTCACACTTTAACAGTGAAACTTTTCATTATAATTACATCACAATATAACTAATAATCAGATCTCTTTTTAACATTATTAAACTTATGTAGCAGATTAAAATACATTACACACAGTTAAAGATGTGTTAGTTTTTATCCTCAACATTGCTATTAAATGTAATGTTTTTTTTTAAATCCCAATTTCAACATTTTTTTAGAGCAGTTACTACATAATAATATTATATGCAAAAATGTATAAATGAAAGCACCAAAAAGATAGAATATTTTATTAATATGAAACACAAATTTAATCCACTACAAGTAAATGTATGAATATCAGATAATACAGTCATAATGTTTCAAATACAACCCACCTTCATAACTACTATTGAGCAGTAGTAGTAAATTACTACTATAACCAGAGTTATATATAATAGTATAAAAATAAAGTTAATAACAACATTTCTTGCTGCTTTATAAAGTAATTTTTTTAAACCAATGTATGCATATCTCTCAGAAATGTGAGCTAGCAAACATTATAATACTTATAATATACTTCCAAAAATTATAATTAATCTAAAAAAAAAACCTTGATTTAAATTCTTTATGAAAAAACATACTCATAATTACTCAAAAAAAGTTATTGATTAAATAATGTTCTTCTAAATGTTAAATTTAACTTATTTTTAGTATTAAAATGCTAATTTTAAATAATTTAACCATTTCTAAAAACTCTAATATTGAAAGGTAGAGCTAATGCCATACCACTATTATCTGTATGATATTATCTGTATGATATTCATTATTAAATGAACATTTTTGCTAGAGGTGATGATATGTCACTTGAAAGGAGACAGATTTAAGAATTATGACTTTAGTGGTGGATACGGATCGTAATTTGAGTCCAAAATTATTTTTATTTGGTGCTAATAAATATAGCTGAAGATCTACTATCACAGACAACTGAATAAGAGTCCTGAAGCAATAATTAACTAGAATATGTCATTCTGAATTAAAGTATTTGGTCGTCTGTGGTAAATTCAATAAATTCTTAAAGGAATAATTTGTTTATTTAAATAAAAATCGCACATTCTGAACTATTACTGCATAAATCTTGTAAAGAAATACCTTGTTATTGATATTAAGCAGAAGAATAATCTGAATGTTTGGCATAATTTTTTTCTGCTTTTACAAATATTTTTAAATTTTTTTAATTACACTGTAAACACTTCCATAGCATTGAATTCAGGTACTACTCTTGACACAAATATCTGTCAGAAAATGAATTTGTATTCGTAAAAGCAATTCCAGATCATCATAATACATTAATAGAACTATAAGGGATAATGTGTCGGCATGGTATGCACATAAATACTACTGGAATTAAATCTAGAATTAGCCTATGTTTTGTTAAAATGTAAATTTATTCACTCTCTGGCCTTTCATTCTAAATTATAACTTATAATAACCTTAAAACAGTTTGATGTTATAACAAATTTAATTATATCAGTATTATTTATAGCAATAATGAATAAAACTTATGAAGAGGTGAAGACATGATTTGTGGAAGAGGAGTATTGGAAAAAATGATTGTTTGGTGAGATAATGTTATCATGTATGGATTAAAAGTAAAAATGAAATTCAGGCAGTGCTTGTTGTTCGCGATGAAAGGGTTAAAGCATGAAGTACTAAAAGCATATGAAGAAAGTACAAAACTGCTCCAGAAAAGAAAGAGGAAAGTTAAAACTACTAGGTGAACTTCTTGAAGTGCTAGATTTTAAATGTTTGAAGCATGAGCCAATAGAGGATGGTGGAAAAATAGGAAGAAGAGTATAGAGTACAAAATCATGGTAGCCAGATAGAAAGAAATGTCTGAGGACATTAAAAGAATGATCAAGGAAAGTACAGCATTGAAAATGTTGAATTAGGAGGCAAATGGAAAAGTCCAAGATATAGATTGAGAAAGAGGTAACTAGAAAGAGTTAAGATGGATATTTTAAGTAGGGTAGAATAAGATAATGAGTTAGCAATCTATGACTCATGACATTCTTTCATAAAAGAAAAGGTTAGAATAAAGGAACAAAAAAAAGTTAAAAAACAAAGCCTGTTTATGACAGTGATGAATAATTTCTTATGTCATATTAATAAGTGAACAAATATTATAACTAGTGATCTCCTAAAACTACTTAGGAACCATATTCATGTGTCATGTTGAATTTATTGACATTTTAATGCAGAAGGTCATGTAATTATGGTTGTTGCAGGAAACTGAAGGAATTACACAATCCAATATTAGCTTACTACTGTAACAATCATTTTTAAATTTAATTGTTAAAAATACTAGATAACTTTTTTTCCTTTTTTGATGATCATTTTTTTCTGGGATTTTCCAGAATTGTTCTGGCTGTATGCCATTCCTGACACCAGTACAACAGTGTTATACATACAGTATTAAGTATCTGGATACCCAAATAGTGAAATCTAACATTTAAACAGAGGTTAATAAAATAATTATGTTAAATTTTATATTATACATCTAGAGGGATTTGAAAAAACTGTGTTACTCATATTTGTGTGAAAAACTAATGCTTCCAAACAGCAACGTGTCATTATATCATTCCCAAACATCATTTAGGTTAATATGTCTATGTACATATTAGTTTGTAAATGTTATACTTATTACAAGACTTAGTAATTGATCATTAATCACTATTCACTGAATTAAAATAATTAACAGATTTTAAGTTTGAACTGAATTAAATGTAATAAACATAATGCATTATGAAGTATTAAAAATCTTCCTTTACATTAAAGATAACAGCTTTAGAATCATTCATATCAGTTATGGAATATTTTGATAAATTTTATCATTTTTTATGAAAAAATTTTCTATTCCATTAAATGGATTTGACTTGGTAGCAAAAATTTATGGCAAATGAATGTTGGTATTAACTGATGATTCCTACTCAATTTCAGAATATACAATGTTAACCTCAGCATTTGGTGATGTCTGCCAAAACATTCAAAAAATGCTCCTGTATAGGTAACATACTATACAATACCTTTTCAGTCGGCATTTGTTTTCAGTAAAAAATTGTGGGCATACTCTTCCAGGAACAACAATTGTGTCAGATTGTTGAATCCAAGTAATATGATAAACCTTTCTTTTTTTCTTTCCTTTCTTTTCCTGTTTAGCCTCCGGTAACTACCGTTTAGATAATTCTTCAGAGGATGAATGAGGATGATATGTATGAGTGTATATGAAATGTAGTCTTGTACATTCTCAGTTCGACCGTTCCTGAGATGTGTGGTTAATTGAAACCCAACCACCGAAGAACACTGGTATCCACGATCTAGTATTCAAATCCATGTAAAAATATCTGGCTTTACTAGGACTTGAACGCTGTAACTCTCGACTTCCAAATCAGCTGATTTGGGAAGACGCGTTAACCACTAGACCAACCCGGTGGGTCAATATGATAAACCTGCATTGAGGCAAAAGGTGCACACATGTTAAAATTGATCATTCTAAAAATTTTACACAAGCATCAGTGCTTATACTAATAAGAATCTCTTTCTACAAAAGCAAGCAAAAAGATGTGACGAACAATAAAGTAATGCATAAATTCATAGCTATACAGGTTTGTATCTACACTATATCAATTTTAGTTCCATTCAACTGATTCCTACATTAACTAAAGCTATTTTTTCCCAATCTTTTATTGATTTTCTTAGAAAATGATTTCATTGAATATGAAAACTTCCAAGTTTCGAAGGAATTTGAACCTACTGGATGAAAGATTACATTCCACTCTGTTATGAATGTCACCAAAGGTAATGGTTGGAATCTGTAATGACTGCTTCGTAAAAAATCATTTAAATAATTTTTGAAATGATCACACATGTCAGAAAACTATATTAAAAAAGAAATGATAATTTGGACTTCAAAAAAATCATGCAAAATATTTAAAAAATTAAATAAAGAAATTTTTCATTTATAAAATTGCTGAAGTCAAAAAATTAGAAAGAACTAGCAATCCAATTATTAACCCTTAATAAGATATTATTTTTAATAATAAAAATTTAAAGAAAAGTTGAAAAAGTTTATTTTTTTTATTCTATTTATAATTCTATTTTTATTTAAAATACCAATATATATGCTTACAAAAAATCACTACCCGGAAGAAAAAACAGGAGTTCAAAAGAACCATAAAATGCAACAAACCTGCACCTTATAAAAAAAATCCCTTTCGGCATGTCAGAAGGCAGAGGTAGATTTCATTGATGCTAAGAAGGGGATAAAAAAGATTTCCACCTTAAAGTTAAGGAAAACTTAAAATTTACTCAATACAACAATGGTTGCATGTGAAAAAAGTTTCACAAATTTAGCATACAACAAGCCTCATCTTCTTACAATTCCAGCAACATTTTGGGCATCCCTTGCCATAAGGGTTGGTCATATCAAAAATTGTTTCAGACAAAATTTGTAGTTAATGTTTAGAGGACTAACAACCACTTTAAACCGATTCAATACTGTGCCTATTAAGGGAGGTATGATTTTTTTTTGTCTTTGAAACCCTATTTTTTCCACCCCCTGGGTCAGTGATTGGCGATATCAAAAAAGCTTTACTTAGGTAAGTTTTAGACCCTTATCCAAAGAATAGTACGAACTTTTTAACGAATACGATATTTCAATTAATAAGAAAGTTATAGTGATATTTTGTTTTTTTCAAAAGAGCCGCCCCATTTCCACCCCCATGGTCTGATTTTGCCCATTTACAAACTCTACCAAGATTTTTGGTCGTTATATTTTATATATTAATTTGAAATTGATTGGTGCAAAATTACAGCAGTTATCGTGTCCACAAGAAAGTGAAATATATTTACAGAGTGTCCCATATAAAACGCAACCCAATCTTATATTGGTAGGTAATGAAATAATAAAAAGGCATGTATAAATGTAAATGTAATTTTTATTATTACCATCCATTACCTTTCATTTAGAGTAAATGTTGGAAGTGGCCGCCATCTTCTTGAATACAAGCTTCAATTCTTTTTACAGAGTTTCTTGCAACTTTTTTCAAAGTTTGTGGCTGGATATTTAATACAGCTTGTTCAATATTGACTTTCAAGTGTTCGTGGTTTGTTACTGTAGGCTTTTTCTTTGAGGTAACCCCGTAGAAAAAAATCCGCCGCAGTCAAATCTGGAGATCTTGGTGGCCAAAAGCCTCGACCGATAACACGATTACCAAAGAATTCCTCAACGAAATCAGAAGTTGAACCTGCGTAGTGCGATGTCGCACCGTCATGTTGTAGCCAGCGTTGTCTGTCTTCCTCTTCCAAGAGTGCAATGAACTGAAATAAAATATCCTGATATCGTTCTGCATTAATGGTGTACTCGAAAAAAATAGGACCGATTATTTTCTTCCGCGATATCGCACACCACACGCCCAACTTCTGCGGATGTAATTGTTTTTCGTGATAAACGTGGAGGTTTTCAGCACTCCAAATTCTACTGTTTTAGCTGTTTACGTAGCCATCCAAATGAAACCGTGCTTCATCTATGAAAAATAACGAATCCATAACATTAATTCCCTCACACAGAAATCGACGGAACCATTGACAATATTGTAGCCGTTTTTCTTTGTCGGGTTCAACAAGTTGATGAACCGTTTGAATGCGTTAAGGTCGTAATTGTAATTGTTTGGTCGCCCGATGAACAGTTGATTTAGACAAAGTAATTTCAGCAGACAAACGTCTGATCGATTTATTTGGCGAGGCGAGTAATCGGTCTTTGATTTCCGTGACTGTATCTGTATTCAACACTGACGCAGATCTTTTGTGTTCCTTGTTATTAGTAGAACCGGTCTCTCTAAATTTTGCAACTAACCTTAATACTGATGTTTTGTTAGGAGCTGGTTTATCTGGGTACTTATGGCGAAACAAATCTTGCACTGCAACCCCTGATTTCGTACTGAAGTACAACTCAACAATGAAAACACGTTCATCTAGCGAAAACGCCATCTTGTCTCTAGTAATACACTGAACGTTATGATTCCATTGTTGTTACTATCGGTAGTGTTCTACTGCGTCGCCGCGATGTTCAGATGTTGGACCAGTCCATTTCAGTAACGAGTAGGGGAGTAAGCTTGACTTTTGAAATTTCATGGATGAGTGATTGATGGGTTGTGTTTTATATGGGACACTCTGTATATATATATAATGTATACATAAACTTTTGAACTGACAGTGGTTTTGGTGTCTGGGGGATTTAAAGTGCAAAGCTGTGTCGAAATTTTATTGAAGTCAAATCATGATATCCATTACAATAGGTAGATTTCTTATGAAATCTGTGTAAAAATGCACAGAAAGACTTAAAGAAACAGCTACTGAATGTAAGTTAAACCAATTTAGAATGTATCTTTTTTACAACTAGTTTAACAATTATTTTTTCTTGAATTTTTCCATCAAATGAATGATTTATTTGAGAGAAAATTGTAATGATATTATAAATGATTTCAAAATCAGCAAACTTCAGTTGAATACCAACACTCTGGTAGGCTGTCAATAAGCTGAAATCCAAAGTACTTAACAGATGCCCAGTTTGATTACGGAAAATCATCTGTTAACTGTCCGAGAAATTGCAAATGACTTAGAGTTGGGTTGGAACACACAATTTAGCATTCACATAGCTGCAAAATTTGTCCAAACCTATTTCACTTGAACAAAAAGAGATTTGTTATGACAATACATAGAACGTGCTGTAGTGCGCCAACAATTATTCACTGTGATGAATCTTAGATATACAGGCACAATCCAAAAACCAAAGCTGAGTTGTCACCATCATCCAAATACCAAAGAAACCAGGACAAGTGAGAAGCAAAATTAAAATGATACTAATTGCTTCTTTTTTTACTACTGCAGAGATGTCCATCACGAAGATCCCACTGTCAACAAGCAGTACTACCTGGAGTTTTTGTGTCATTTCTGTGATGCAGCTTCAAGAGACTAGACATGTGGGAATCAGAAAGTTACAGTTGCATTAAGAAAACACTCCTCTTCACTTATCATATCTAATCCAAGATTTCTTGGTCAAATATGAAATCATCAGGTTTTCAAGGTTCCACACTTAAAGGGGGAAGCCCTAAAAAAATTTTTTTAAGCTTTATATGTTACAAGTTCCAGGTCGTTCTAATTAATTTCACTATTGCTTTATCATCATTTTTATTATTTTATTAGTCAAAAATAATTCCTCCACTCCTTACTATTCTGGTGGGGTTGATAAATTAGGAATATACAAAAAAAAATCATAACTAATTTAATTTAATGCTATTTTTACAATTTTTTTTAAATTGAAGATAAAAACTGTGTTCTATTTTTCTACACATTTTAAACAGTTTATCATGAATGGGAAATTTGATAATAATTTTTTTCCAAACATCAATATTTTATAATTCTGATTTACTGTATATATTTTTTTAATCTTCCATACGGCAATTTTATTGTATCCATTTTTGTAAAAATAGAGAAAAATCTACTGAAAAAATTTAAAAAAAAATATGTCTTTACCTTTTAAGACACTGAAGTTATGATGATTTTTTCTTGTCAAAGAAAATGAAAAACAAACATACAGAAAATTACATTCAAAGTTACAAAACCACATCCAGATAATTTTCTCGCTTAGTACCTTATCTGATTTAGAATTCCCCAGCTACATATGTGATGCCTTCTGGTTCTTTTTCTTCTCTTCTTTCATTATCTGTTCCATTTGCAGTTACTTCTTTCCTTTAATTTTTATGATCATTTTCTTTTTTTTTCAGTGATCACATTTTCTTGCTAAGATTCTAGTGATTTTCTTGGGGATACAAAGCTAATTTCCATATTACCTATTATTTCTGTATTACCAAAATTAAACTTGCTCGTTGACTCTACTACTGCTGCTTCTACTACCGATCGCAAAACACTTTTGGTTTCCTCACACTTCCATAAAAGACTGTGGAAGCTGTCATTGGCGTTTTGAATTCTTCCTTTCAGACACCGATTTAATAAATTTCATTAGTAAGCCTCCATTAAACTCTGGTTTGGTCCAACTTGTCAGTATAACTTGAACCAGAAGGGTGTCTGTTTTAATGACAAGCCTTCCCACCTACCAGCTGTACATCTGACATGGCAGGTCAGCATGTCAGTCAGATCCATTATTACTTTATTTTAATTGTACCCATTTGACACCGTGCCTAGACACAATTGCGCCAGACACAGCATCGGGTCTTTTCAACATTTAATCCCTAACCGGAGTCCCTAGATGGTCATTTAATCCTCTGGAGTCCCTAGCCGGTCATTGGAATTGAGACACTGGAGCATGCCAGCCCCCACCAATGGGGCTGTCACCCTTTCCTATTCTAAAATCCCCTCTGGCATTCCTCCAGTTCCTTGGCTCGAAGTACCTCTTAAGAAAATACATGAACTTGCTTCCAGTTTTTTTCACTTTCTATCATATAACCAACCTATAATGGTCTCTGGTAATTGCTCAGTGATTCTAACCGCACCTCTCTTGTTTCTCTATCTGTGGCACTGGAAAACTGTATTTTCCACTGTATCTTCTTCATTGCAGAACATGCATTCATGTGTCTCACGTCTCCCAATTTTATTGAAATAAAACTAAAAATGGCCATGTCCAGTCAAAATTTCCGAGATTAATTTCGCCGGATTTGCGGTTACACCAAGTATCTATGTTCGAGATTAACCTCTTAGTCCAATTAGCAGGATCCCTCCCTCCACCTTTCCTTCCAATTTGTCATAGCTTAACTCTGGCCTTTTTTCGATCCATCCTGTTATAGATACCCGTTCTTTCCTCGACTTGTAATTCTATTGGAGAAAGATTCCATCCTTGGCTTTTGTAGTGGAAGGATGTGAATTATAGTGTGTCTCTGTGCATTGCTACTAGGACCGGCTTCTGCAGTACTTTATACCTGGATCGACTGGCTACCTGACCGACCATGTAGAGGAGTGCTGTTAGGACATCCGCCGGGCCGCACCTGCCTGTATAGCAGTCTATTATCTTCATTCAGCTAAGACTATAATAGATTTTTATTTTATTAATCTTTTGTATTATGTAAATTGAACTTTTCTAAGTCGTTAGTAATAGATTTTTAATAGCCTATTTAAATTTTGTATAGGTCTGTCCGACGGTGGAGAGGAAAGCGGGTCTGGCGCTAGGAAGCGCCAGGAACGCCGGGACTCCGTTCCTCCCATGGAAACGGAGCCAGTAGCGGGTTGCAGCAAGGCTGTAACCGTCACCCCGCAGGCTGATGATGGGGCCCCATCACAGCCTGCTACCGTCAGGCGGGAGAAAATTCCGCCGATAATGCTGGACTGCCCAAAGGAGTGGCCAGCATTAGCGCGCGATATTAAGTCGAGGATTGGGGGGCGCCTGGTGGCAAAAAGCACTGGGCTCTCGATAAGGCTGCAGCTGGGCAGCGAGGCGGATTACCGGGCGGTGCAGAGTTTCCTGCACTCGAAGGAATCGCCTTTCACTCCTTTCAGCTCCCGAAGGACAGGGAGCTGAAGGTAGTTATACGGGGGATCCCCTATGAGGCTACCCCGGAAGAAGTAAGGGAGGAACTGACCTCCCTTGGCTTTGAGGTGGTTTCAGTTAAGAAGCTCCTCACAAGGGACGGTCGGGAAACCCCGACCTGCCTAGTGGCCCTTAAGAGGACCCCTTTGGCCCGGACCATTTACGACCTTGGCAGTATTTTTTACTGCAAGGTCGCAGTGACTGCATTTGTGTCACGAGGGGGGCCAACCCAGTGCCACAGATGCCAGAAATTTGGACATTCGTTCAATTACTGCCAGAGGGCCCAGCAATGCGTGAAGTGTGGTGGAAACCACGACACTTCTGCCTGTGTCAAGCCGCGTGAGGAACCAGCCTCATGCGTCAACTGTAAGGAGCCACATCCGGCCAATTACAGGGGCTGCCCCTATTACAAGGAGCAGACAAACAAAGTCAAGGGACTTAAAAAGCCCGCGACTGTAGACGGCCGCAGCTGGGCCCGTGTTGCCGGTGGGGGAAAAACAGCCCCCAAACCGGAGGTGCCGACACCTGTGGCCAAGGCGGTCGTGAAAAAAGGGGAGGTACCCTCCCCAACACCCACCAAGCCAAACCGGCGGAAACCACTAAGAAGGTGGTGAAACAAAAGGCGGCGACAAAGCCGGCCCCGGCGAAGAAGGCCAAGCCTTCCTCGACGGGAAAGGCAAAGCCTGCTCCGGCTGGGAAGGCCAAGCAGGCTGTTAAAAACACCGCGGCCCCTGTGGCCCCGCGCCCCACCAAAAGGGCGGCCGCGCCAAAAGGCACCTCCAGCGGCAATCCGAAACCGGCTACCCCGTTGGAGACCACTGGCATGGACTTCCTGTCACAGATGACAGTGAGGGATATCCTGCCAGATATAATGATGGTTTTGCCACGCCTGCTCCAGGCAAAATCTCTAAAGGACTGTATCCAGTCCTTAATAGAGTGCCTCATGGCTGTACTGTCTAGGTATGGTTAGGCCCACCCTCAGACTCTTGCAGTGGAACGCCAACTCAGTAGTAGGCCGGACGGAGGAACTAAGCCGTCTGGCCGAGGATCTACTGATAGACGTGATACTGTTGTCTGAGACGTGCTTGAACCCAAACAGGCAACTGACCCTTCGGAACTATTTTACATATAGGAGGATAGGCCAGTTCGACCCGGAAACCGCACCTCTGGTGGAACTGCGGTTTAGTCCACAGACGCCACATGCATACGCGCGTTGTTCTTCATACAAACGTGATGGAGCAAACGTATGTGCATGTGGAGCATCTGGGCACGGTGTATCGGCTGGTTTCGGCTTATAGCAAGCCGAACGATGCGGTAACCGGCGCAGATCTGGATGCCGTGCTAGAAAATTGGGATGGGCCCATGATACTCATGGGCGACCTCAATGCCAAACACGTGTCATGTAACAGCAATCTGACAAATCCGAATGGCAGATTGCTGTACGAAAGGGCGAGAGCCCGCCGCTTGGTCGTCGTAGGCCCTGAGGTGCCCACGTTCGTTCATCGCACAGGCAGATGTAGGCCTGACGTGCTGGATATCGCAGTCATGAAGGGGGGTACCCTCCCATTCATGATTGAAACGATAGAAGACCTCAGCTCGGACTATTCCCCTGTTCTGTTAGAACTAGGTCAGGCAGGGGGTGGCCGAGATCCCCCGCCTATACCCCGAAGGTCAGTTAACTGGAAAAGGTTTTACGAGACCCTCCAGCGGGAGTACAGGCCGGTAAATCCTGAGCTCCTGAACACCCCGGAGGAAATCGACGACACTGTCGGGCGCGTCACGTCGTCAATGACCGAGGCCCTGGCAGGCAGCTCATCGGCCAAAACTCGACCTCCCTCCTCATATCTCCGAAGCCATAACGGAGAAACGACGACTGAGGAGGAGATATCCAATCACCCTGTCCACCGCTGATAAGCGGGCCTTTTATAATCAAACGGACAGGGTAAAACAACTGCTGACAAGCCATCGAGAGGATTCGTGGAACGAATACCTCGCCTCGGTCTCTGACGACATCTCCTCGGTGTTCAGGTTGAACAGGAGACTGCGAAAAGGGAAGAAGCCTCGCCATCCGGTTGTGGGGCAGCGAGGTTTTCTTGCCTACTCGGAGGCGGAGAGGGCCGAGGTTTTCGCCGATACCTTGGAGGAACAATTCACTCCAAACCCCCCTCCCGCCACGAACGACGAGCACACAACCGAGGTGGAATCCTTTATTGTAGATTATTTCTCACAGGTGGAGGACGCCCCTCTAGAGATTGACCAAGTCACTGAAGTGGAAGTTTCCGCAGCCATTAAGGCCACAAGCCCCGACAAGGCCCCGGGTGTCGACGGGATCAGCGCCCGTGCATTCCAGAACATACCGGCCTCCGTGATTACAACAATTTCGGAGATATTCACGTCCATTTTGTACGTTGGATATTTCCCGAATTGTTGGAAAACGGCCAAAGTCGTATGTTTATCCAAACCGGGGAAAAGTTCACTTTTCCCACGGAATTATAGGCCAATCTCCCTGTTACCGGTATTGTCTAAGCTGTTCGAGAGAATTTTCCTCGAAAAACTGAGGCGATACATGGAGGGAGAAGTGCGGCCCAAGCAATTTGGGTCCAGGGAGGGTCACTCAACTACCCTCCAACTGGTAAAAATAATAGATGACCTTGTCGGAGGCCTGAACAGAAAAGCGGTGACTGCAGCCGTTTTTTCTGGATGTGGCCAAGGCCTTTGACAAAGTTTGGCATAGCGGGCTGCTTTATAAGCTAGCGCGATCGGCGATCCCTTACCGCTATGTCAGACTGATGCGGTCATATCTGCTAGACCGACATTTTGTCGTGCGCGTAGGGGAAACGATTTCCCCTACCAGAGAAATAGCCGCTGGGGTTCCCCAAGGAGCAGTGCTCTCCCCGTTCTTGTACACTGTGTACGTGAACGATATGCCGCTGTCGGAAGGGGTCAAAACGGCCCTTTACGCAGACGACACGGCATATTTCTACGAATCCGCAAATGTGGATTACGCGGTCCGGAGGCTCCAAAGGCAGCTGGACTTAGTGGAACCGTGGCTCGACATGTGGAGAATCAGGGTCAACGATGAAAAATCGGTGGCCGTGATGTTCACATGCAAGACACGAAAACCGGCCAGACAGCTGGAAATCTCAGGGGAGAAAATCCCATTTGAGAAAACAGTTAAGTACCTGGGGGTGGTGTTGGACAGGCGGCATACCTTCTGCGAACATGTAAATTATGCGACCCGGAGGGCTAAGGCCGCCAGAGCCTCGCTATACCCAGTGCTGAACAGTGCCAGCCCGTACCCACTGGCAACTAAGCTTCTCATTTTTCGGCTGTACGTACTGCCGATTCTAACATATGCTTACCCGGCATGGGGGGCAGTGTTGAGCTCCTCGCTTCAAAAGAAGATCGAGGCCGTCCAAAACATCGCGTTGCGGACGATCTTTGGAGCTCCGTGGTTCGTCAGGAACGCCACTCTCCGATCTGATGATCCGATTTCAATCCGTGTCCGAGGTGGGGGTGGCCCAGGCGCGCAGACTGTTCGGGAGAGCGGCTGTGTCCGAACACAGTCATCTTTGGGACATCTGCCGAGAGGACCCAACCCCGACAGTTGTAAAGAAGCGGCCTCACGCCGTACTGGACGAACCACCATGATGGTGCGGTGCGGGAGCCGAGAATCGACAAACCAGGCTTAGGGGTCTCCATATCGCATGAGCCATAAACGGAATAGCGCGTCAGACGCGTTTCCGGGGTCGCGAGTCAATAGTTTTCGCGAGGTATACAGTAAAATACGGTAAGTCGCGCATAAAACAAAAACGCGGTCAAAATTTTTAATTTTTAATTTTTTTTTTCTGCGGGTGTTTTGTTCTGTTTCTCTTGTTTCAGAAACAGGAGAAACGTGGATGTGGAACGACTCGTCGTGCCGTCTTGGGAAACGGCCTTTCCTTCCTCTCATCCTGCCAGTCCAAAGGAAAGTAAAAATCAAATTTTTATTTATTTTTTTTTTTTCTTCGTGTGTGTGTGTTCTGCTTCTTTTGTTGCAGATACCAACAGCCACCACAAAAACAAATGGTTTCTTCACTGCGGCCACGCGGTCCCCCCAACCCCTTCTCAGACACACGTGTGTCTGAAGGTTAATAATTACGTGGAGTGTATAATTTCTGTTTACTTCTAAGAAAATCGCCGCCCCAAAACCGCGATCGCGAATAGGTATCAAAATTTTGTAAGTTCCCTATTACCTTCCTTTCCTTTCAAGAAAGAAGAAAGAGGGAACGAGCCCAGCAGCCACCTGCCCAGCAGTCACCTGCCCAGCAGCCACTGACAGCACGGAAGAACGAAGAAACCTGCACTTTCCCCCGTTCAGCCCTTCGGGGCCTCGGGAATTTCAAGGTTAATGGTATGTAACTTCGGTTACTACCAATTCTTGGAAAGTGCAGGCCAAAGAAGAACGAAGAGGTCTTCGGAAGAAGAAGAGGGAGAAGAAGAAGATGAAGAAGAAGGAAGACCAACCACTCGTCTGAACATCACGGACTGGAGTCCGGAACAGAGCCCAGCAAAGATGCGTCCTGAAGGGCAGCTATACCAGAAGCGGATGAAGAGCTTCTACACAACCTCTCCTTTTCAAAACTTACAAGTTAGATAAAATAAACCAGCAATTGCGACTCCTCCGGAGTAGGGATCGCATTGCTCCCTCCTTACAGTTAGTGCCCCGTTGTGGCGTATTCCTGCTAGCCTATTAAGCGTTAGCACCGAAAGGACTTCAGTAGACTGTCTGAAGGGGAATTGCGTCGGGAGGACAGGCTTCATAAGCCTAGCCTTCCGCGGTCGGCCCATAAAATGGGTTCGATAACGCTGGTTCAACAACGGATTGGAATGCAATTAAATCCGTCTTAAATTAACTAAATAAAAATAACCAAAACTTGAGAAAATTAGACCCGCTATATAAAGTAACCCTTTAAAAAAAAACAAGCCCGATTAGAATGACCCAGCAGCAAGGGACTCTGTCCAGGTTCTGCGATAAGTAGGGAGAAGTAAACTCCCGTCAACTTTGCATTCCTAATTCTATTGTCGATGTTGATGTAATCACGCACAATGCACCATATGAGGCTCTACAATAAGCCGAGGCAACTCCCAGCAAGGCCCTACGATGAACTATAGTAACTCTTTCTAAATTTCTTCTTATTTGCAGCGAAGCACCCCACATTGGAGCTGCATACAAGATAAATAATTAAACTGGTGCTATGTATCTTGACCGACTTTATTCTTTTTGAATCTGGTTGTTCCTCAAGTTGAAAATACTCTGAAAGGAATCAACTCCACACCCGCATTAGAAATAAAGAATGTTGATTTGTGCGTCTGTTGAGCTGGAGTACAGAATTCGTGTTAAATCTTGATCAGCAGCTGCAAAAGACATAGGTGATGAACGCTATTAAATCTTATTTCACAAACAATGGCGATGTGAGAAGGGCAGGAGAATCGTCTTTAGTCTACCATGGTGACAACTGTGATGAACTCTTCAGATTTGTCGTCATAAACAAGGAATGAAAGTGATCAGCCCTTGCTTATGATCACCTTGTGTGAGAGGATGGAAATACGGCACGTGGTTTGACAGAGCTCGCAGAACCCTTAAGGGCTCACATTATATTCGTAACCATCAATGCTATTTAGTCTTGAGTTATTAGCAAATGAGGATCAACTACGATATTTTTCCTATTTCTTTGACAGCGATGCTCGGTAATAAAACTTATATTTTTGAAAAAGCAGTCGTTTCAAAACTTTACAATTTTAAATAAATTATGTTACCCAAAGTGGTCTTCTAAAGTATAATGTATTAAATGTTAAAAGGGCATCTGATAAACGTATATTTTTAGTTAAAAATCAGTCTTAAAAATTAACCGTACGGCTTTTAGATTAGTTTTTCAAAATGTACATTGAGAGTAGTTCAGATAGACTGTGTGCAACACTAAGAATGCGCTTAGGTTAGTTTAAATGCACTGAAAATATTATGATTATGTAAGTTAGTATTTATTTTAGAAGTTAAAGTGAGTGTTGTCTATTCATTACTGTTACAGTAAACATTTTACTAAGTTGTTACATTGCGGAATGAATTTGAAATACATATTTGTTACGTACTATGAATGTGGTTTACTTGCACGTGGTAGATTGCTCGAATTATAAATAATATGGTATGATAATGAATTAAGGGTACAGTATATGTGCTTTATTTAATAATTTACCAGTGTTATTTTCTAGTATAAAAAATATAATTTCGATGTTGAAGTTGCCAAATAATTTGGTTCCTAACCTAGTGTTCAAGTTCAGTTTGCACCACAACATACCGTACCTTTGCTGGTTAAGTTCTTACTTTAAAGGTATATATTTGTTAAAAACATTAAGTCAGTATCTTTTAAATAATAAAACCTCAAATATTTAGCTTATGTCATAAACTGGCAGTATTTACTTAGTTTTAAGTTTTTCTTCATACAGAATTTTATTATTTTACAGTAGGCAAATTAATTCTTTTTTAATAATTAGACTGTTCACTACATACATTTTAAGTCAATTACTTACTGTCCAGTTTTAGATTTACCTTTACAGACAACTTCCAAATTTTTCATTGTATCAGGAAAACAAAATATACTTTTTTAAAAACAATATTACAATCTTTAATATTGATTGTTCTTTTTTATATTAAATCAAAGCTGCTTAAACTTATTGGTATAGAAGCTGATTTTAGTGTATTTGAAGACTATCCATATTCAAGTTTTCTGTAACTACTAAATAAAAAGACCTGTTAGATATTATGAGGTCCTTTGTCTACAAAGCGAAAAAGAGCTTAATGCAGTATGTAATTGTATTCCTTTACACAAAGCAGAACAGTTACTGATAAAATTCAAGTTTTGATACCATTATACAAAGATTTTAAAAAAATGAACTGCCAATCTTAGAAAGGAATATATCATTAAAAGATGTTCATGCTCTATAAACTGGATTCTACAGTCTATACTGATTATATTATTAACTCAAATAGGTCTGCCATAAAGAAATCTAACTTTTAAAATAGAACCTCAATATAGTGATGTAATGCTATGTGCTCAGAGGCAATATGCTTTGCTGGTTTTTGTTGCAAATCTCATACTAGCTGCATATCATTCTTTTTTTTTTATGGTTGCTGAAGTGAGTTAATGTTTAGTTAGTGTTTTTTCTGATCAAAATAATTAAGGGTAATGAAATATGTATATGGACAAGTTAAAATTTTATTATTGAATGGTTCTTGATATATATAAAATGTATGTGTGTATATATGCCCTTATGTATCAAATATATATATATATATATATATATACACACACATGGTGATATTTAAGTATGGAAACAGCTTTATACTGCATATCTAAGAGGTATTTGGGAGGCAGAAAGGAATGGAGTTCTACATTGTTAAAAAAACATCTGCATTATGGAGGGTTTTTAGTGTTTGTCTGCCATATTGAATCAAATTTAATTTATTTAAATATAAAGATTAAATGTGAACGCATTCTGCTAATGCGTTCATTATCGAGTTATAAGCATTTAAAGTTGCAATGACAGAAAAAATCATGTTCACAATAAAAGAGGGTAAACATTCTGCATGAACAATTTTATTGTATTTTACATTCATAATACATACAATAACTGACTTTAAACTGTGCTATAATATTAATAATAATAAACAATAACTAATAATTAAAACACAGCTAGCTATATCAACCGATATTATTTTTTAAATAAAAATTAACATCCAGTGTTAATATAAGCTGATATTTGTTACTTATCATAAATGAAACTAATCAGCTGGAAATACTTACTTAAAAAATGTTTTACAAATTTATTTGAGTAAAGCATGTATTAATTTACAACAATGCAGTGATCTTTGTTGGATTGCAATTAACCACATATCTCTGGAGTGGTCAGGAGTAGATTACATTTCATTTACATTCATAAATATCATCCTCACTCATCCTCTGAAATAATACATTACAGTGGTTCTGGAGGCTAAACAGAAAAAAGAAAGTTTGTATTACGTTGAAATAATGCATCTTTATTAACTCCTCATTTCTCCTTTTTACCTCAACATACTTGTAATGCTAAAATTTTAGAGTGCTAGTAAAAATTAAGTTGTAGGCCTAGTGGTTCAAATTTTTTATTATTGTTTTTGGTGAAAGTTTTATTATTAGTTTCCTCATTCATTTATTTAGTTGTATTAAATCTTCAAACAACAATACCTTTTTTAAGTTAAACTGAAAGAATAAATCTGTTGATGTATGAGTATGGTGATAGAGTTTGGCCTTTACAAGAGGATTTATTTATTTAATAATAGATTTCCAAACAGAGAACCAATAAGTAAATTGACTGTGATCAAGACAGTACAGGGGTTTCAAGCTGATACTGTAAATAATTGTCCTCGCACCGCTAGACCAAGAACTTTCACAACTGATGCCAAGTGATTAGATGTATTGCATGCAGATCTTTGTTGAAGACCGTCATTCATCAGTTCAGAAAGCTGCTGTCCAACATGACATAACTTATTTGTCAGTTCTAAAAATTCTTAAAACAAATAAATTTCACCCTTAAAGCTACATCTGGTGCAAGTACTTTCAGATCGCCGAGTTGAGTATTGTAATATTATAATGAAAAAATTAGATAAAGACGCAAATTTTTGTAATTCATTAATATTTACTGATGAAGTGTTTTTTAAGTTAAATAGATGGCCATGTGAATAAGCAAAACTGTTGATATTGGAGCAATCATAATCCCAGATGAATATGGAGGCTCATACTTAGTACCCTCAAAAAGCGAATGTTTGGGCGGGAATCTTTGGTCATTGTATTGTAGGATCTTTTATTTTAGATGACAATCCTGCAGGAGATGTTTACTGCAACTTGTAAGCTGATAGGATGTTACCAAACATCCGGGAAAATGTTGGACAAGAATTATTAAATAATACTAATAGTTTCAGAAAGATGGGAAACCACCTCATTATTATGTCAGGGCATGGGAAATTTTAAACAAACAATTTTCAAATCTCTGGATGGGTCGTAGAGGAGCCATAGAATGGCCTGCCAGGTCCTCAAACCTGTCTTCTATGGATTACTTTTTTAGGGATGCCTGAAACATAATGTTTACAAAAAAATCCTGCAGACATTGATGAATTGAAAAGAATAATTGACAAATTTGCTTGTCTACCACCAGACATGATACAACAATTTATAAACTGATATTACTTGAGCTTAGCACATTGCCAAGCTGTAGAGGTGAAGCATTTTGAACGTTTATTGTTGAATGGCATGCTTTCAAAATTTATTTCATCAGTAATTTTCGAAAACATTTATTTAAAATTGTAAAATAAATATTGTAATATGTAAAGTAAATAATATCAGTTTATATAGCCACTTAAATTGTTGTTTTGTTGTTAATTATTAGTTATTGTTTATTATTATCAATATTATAGCACTGTTTAAAGTTCATTATTGTATGCATGATGAATGTAAAATGCAATAAAATTGTTCATGCAGTGCGTTTTACCTCGTTTTTTTGTTAACACTATAAGACAAACAAAAATAATAAGAAAAACATAAGCATTCAACTTTGAATGCTTATAACCCAATAACAAAGGCATAACAGAAAAACAGGTTTCACCATTGTTTTTCTTGTAAAATTTTAAATCAGAATGATGTGTCATATGTCTACATTCCTATTTAAAAAAGTTAAGTTTGATTCAATATAGTAAATAAAAATTAAAAACACACCATAACGCAGATTTTTTTTACCTATGTAGAAACCCATTTCTTTCTGACTCCAGATACTTCTCAGTATACAGTATAAAGCTGTTTCCATACTTATCACCCATAGTATCACCCGGTATATGTATATTGCTTATCAGAATATTTTTTTCTTTGTTACTCACAGATAGATTAGCATGGAAAAGAAACGGTTTTTTGTTGGCAATCTGCCACATGAAATTGATGATGTTATAAGAAGTCGCTTTTCTAAATATGGTGAAGTATTATCCGTTGAACTTACATTTCGTTATAGTGATTTGGATTAAAATGAGATAATTTCTACGTTTGCTTTTGTAAATCTGCAAGGTTTTCAAGAGTCACTTTCAGCATGTATGTGTGTTATAAATTTAATATTATTGACATTAAAACACATTATTAATAATTTTTATAAATCAAGTGCCAATATTGTGATCATCCTGTTTTTACTTAAAATTATTCTGCATAATAATTGGCAACAAGCATACTTAGTTGAGAAGTTATCTTATGCAATCATGAACCAACCATCAGCCATAATCTATTTATGAACAGCTCTGTTAATTGGCAAGTGTAAATATTATATTTAACCATACACAATCCTTTTCTGAATACCATTATATAAAACCAATCTAATCAAGATTGTATCATTGGTTTTTAGAGTTTTGGCATTGTTCTTGTCCAGTTTCTTATAGATAGCTCTTCAAGAATGTCATTAATCTAATCTCTATATAAAAATTATTGGAAAAATGGAAATCTGAAAATTAGTATTTCAGGTTTCACAGAACAGACTTTGCTTGATCTTACTGATGTTATTATGAGCTAACATAATTTTGTTTATGATTTCTTAAGCTACTCTTTGCTAGTTCCTTAGATATTGAAATGAAGTAGTTAAAAGTAGTCATTTATAGTTATTTTAGTTATATTTCTCTATAAATATTTATTTTTGCTGAAATGAATTCAGAGAAATAAAATGCGATAACAGCATATTTTGCTTTTTTACTTCTGTTTTATAATCTAAAATCTCTGAGAATATTCCAAAAATCATTCGATAATTATTTCTACAATTATTTTTTTTTATAAAAGAACTAAGATCAAACAGTTCTATGCAGCAGTTTTAAATCTTTGTTTAGAAAAATTAAATATCCTAATTATATTGTAATTAATAATATTAAATTGTAGTTAATAACAATCTTGATTATTTTATATCCTTTTAAGTAAAATAATGTGAATTATCTACAATTATCATATGAATTTTTTTTAGCCCACAATTTACCTGCCTATTTTTAATCAGGTTTTGAAGGATGGTTATTTTTTCTCTCAGCGTAGCATATTATATTTAATAAAATATTTTTGAAACTGCTTGTTTCAGTGAACAAAGATCCTTTTGAAACTAGCAATTAATGATTTGGTATTATTGCTGTCATATGTCATTGTTTAAAGAGAAATTAAAGTTTTATCTTTTTTTTTTAATTTTCATATCATTTCATTCGATTTTCTGTGTACTTTCTGGTTATTGAAGATCTGTATGAAAGTTAAGTACATTTCTAGCAAAATTAAAAATTGTAGTTAATGAAATATAGTTTTTCAATTAATGTGTTAATTGGCTTTTTAATATGTGATATAAGTTATTTGTGTGGTAATATTTTAATAGATTTTGTTTCTGAAAGAAAAAATTATCTGTGTCTTAAAAGTACATGAGAAGACCAAAATCTGATGTGTGTCATTTTTGTTTCAGGTCTAAAAAAATTACCTAGAAAAAAGTGGCTTGGAAAAGAAATAACCGTAGAATTTGCAAAAGAGAGTATATTGAATAAATTAGAAAATGAAAGAAGAGCTGCTAAGGATAACATTTCTGGAAAGACAAATGATGCAACTAAGATGCCACATAGTTGCTTTGAATCAAATAATGGTGATTTATTTGAAAATAATGAAGAGTCAGTAAAAATAGAAGATATTAAAACTTCTACTTTACCTAAAATTAATTTTAATAGTAAAAGTAACAGTAATATTCTAACAAAACTGGAAAATTTTAGTAATGTTTGGAAAGACTGTGATGAATTTAGTGGAAGAAAAATTACAAAATTTGATGACAGTTCTGATTTTTCAACTACAGTTAATGAAAGACATGAAAATGTCTTCCCTAAAAAAATTATTGGTTCTAAAGAAAAATTTAACTTTCTTGATAGTAACAAATTTTCAGATATAGATAAAAAAAATAATGGTTCAGAGAGTAAATTTTCAAGAAATTTTATAAACGCTGATGAAAAAAGATTGAAATCTATTAAAGAAATGAAGAAAGCAATTGATCAAAGAAAACAAACTATTAAAAAGGCTCTATCTTCTGTGGTAAGTAATTACGTGTACATTTTCTATGGCTGTTGTTATATTAATGTTTATCTAAAAAGAACTGTTTTAAGTAATAAAATATTTTTTTTAAATTCAGCATGAGAATGCATTTATGAATTTAATAAGTAAAATTTTAAGGTTTTTTATCCCTCCCAATCTATATTAACATCATAAGATTCAGGAAGCCCTCTCCCACTTTTAAGTAAGATTACAATAATTAGCTGTGTTAAATAAGTATTTTTTTCTTGTATATTTTAGACAATTTTTGGTCTGTTGTATTATTTTTAAGATTAAATTATAATTCTTTTTACATAAAAATTTTCTAAAAGATATATATTTTTAATTTTTATAAGCTTTTTACAAATTTGACATAAAAATAATTCAAGGTAGCAAACCCTGATTAAAAAAAGTGGTTTTTTTATTTATTATTATTTTTTTTTTTAACTGTTGTTTAGGAAAACACAGAAAACTGTTGTTTTCTTTATAGTGCAGTAAAGTACATTTAGATTCATTCTATTTTTATTGTGGTAGTTTTAAGAAATTCAATCTTGTATTTACACTAATGTATTATTTTGTATTGTCAAATGACATGGAGTGGTTTGATTCTACTTTCATCTTGTATTCTTCCCAGATCTGCACCTCTAGTTATACTGTAATAGTTCATAGTTAATTAGGAGTCTGATTGGTGGAGCTTTGTAACTGGATTTAATAATTATGTGCTAGACGCACCATCCAGTGCTGCCTGTTGTATAGCAGGCTTAATATTTTTAGTTTTGTATATTTAAATGGTATTTTTGTATAGAGGGGATGCTACTTAAGTTGTATGTGGAAAACGTGCCAGTAACTGCTATGTTAGATAGCACGCTGTGTGAAAAGGGAGGAACTTATCTGACAAGGATGAAAGAAAAAAAGGAAGGGGCGAAACTTGGTAATGTGTGGTACAAGGGAGGTAGCCTCCACGCCTAGGGTATACTGGTTCGCACACACACACATACACACACACAAGAGTGGGAGAGTCGGTGCTTCCCGATGATGGTATGGAGGACCCTCAAGGTGTGAGAAGATCACAGGGGAGCTCCCGGCATGCAAATTGAAGTCAGGAGCTAATAGGTTACAGATAGGAAGGGTGGCTCCCTAGCGGAGAAACATGTCAGCTGTCCAGAATGGAGGTCGGCGTGCTCCGATGATGCGGGGGGGACCCCAGTGAGTGAACCTCTAGAACAGAGGCCAGATAGGAAGGGCAGAGACTGCTGCCATGATACTTTGAGGTGATCATGTATGTTATGATTGGTGGTGAAGACCAGTTGGTTGCCTTGTTGGGGCTGTTTAAAAAAAAAAAACAAATTCATGCTCTTTCTATACTAAAACTCAACGGACACAATTATTGAGCAAAATAATTATGGTTTTGTATGATATCTCACATGAAAAATAGAAATTGTTCCCAGAACTGTATCTGAGAGAATTGTTATAAAGCTCAAAAAACTGGAGACAAAATTTATTTCTGAGAAAATTGATTGATGTAATTAAAGTCAATAAAAATCAAATATGAGGTGTGTGAGAAAAGTAATGAGACTGACTTTTTACTTACCAAAGTTTTTATTTTTTTCAAACAATATTATCCCCTTCAAAGTAGTTCTCTTGGGAAGCTATATACCGGCGGAGTCATTGTTCCCACTCCTGGTAGCAGCGCTGGAAGGCTTCAACTGGTCGGTCACAGCCTTGAGTGTTCTCCAGAGTTTCAAAAGACGTCCTTTTAAGATATGTTTCAATTTTGGGAAAAGGAAAAAGGCACAAGGACTCAAATCAGGTGAATAGGGGGGTTGAGGAACCGCAGGAATGCATTTTGAGATCAAAAATTCCCTGATGGAAATTGCCATGTGACACGGGGCATTCTCATGATGAAGCATCCACTTGTCTGCAATGTCTGGTCTCACGTGAATAACTCTTTTCCTGAGCCTTTCAAGAACACCTTTGTAAAATACTTGGTTGACAGTTTGTCCTGGAGGAACAAATTTTTTATGCACAGTACCCCTACTGTCAAAAAAGCAAATCAGCATGGTTTTGATCTTTGATTTGGTCATTCAGCATTTTTTCGTCGAGGAGATGCTGGAGTGTGCCACACTGCTTTGCTGCTTTGTTTCAGGATCGTACTCAAATATCCAGGATTCATCACCTGTGATCACAAGATTGAAGAATTCTTGGTCATTGTCAGTCCTCTTAAGCAGATCAACGTACACGTTTCTTCGATTGTCCATCTGTTCTTTTATGAGGTTTTTCGGCACCAATTTCGCACAAACCTTTTACATGTCCAAATCGTCTGTAAAATTTGATGTACGGTGAAAGTGTTTAAATTTAGCTGTTCACTCATCAGATTTTGAAGTTGAAGGTCTCCCTGAGCGAGGTTGATCTTCAACGTGTTCTCGGCCTTCCAAAAATGATTTGTGCCAGCAGAAAACTTGTGCTCTTGATAAGCAATGTTCCCCATAGGCCTGTTTCAATTTTTCAAAGGCCACACTTACTCACGGATTCCCCAAGTTTAACACAAAACTTGATTGCACAACATTGCTCTAAATTCCGATGCTCCATTTTCGTACCGCACAACAAAAATACAACTTCACTGATGGTGCTGTCAAAAATAATGTGTTGGCTGAATGGCGTTGAAACTCGTACCGAGCATATGGAAGGGATGAACAAACCGGTCTAACACAGACCAATGGACACAGTGTTGCCAGATCGCTTGCAGTGTTACCAATCTCATTACTTTTCTCACACACCTCGTAAAATGTTTTATATCGATCTTTGTTGAAAAACCAAACGAAACCATAAAAAAATTGACTTAAAAACAAAAAAAAGTTACTCACTTTTCTAAATTATCGTAACCCTCTTGTTTTGGAACTCCTAATTTTGTTCTTTTGTATTAATACATTTTTAAAACCTAAATACATTTTTCCTCTTTTCTGTAAATCATGTTTAGATATTTTGATAAGTTATGAATTAGATACAAAGCAGTCTAATTGTCGATGTCCATTTTCTAGCATTGGTTTTGTTTGACTTCATGACTTAATGTTATTTTAAGGTTTGAGTTGAAACTGTTTGTTAGTAGTATTAAATACTTTTTTATTCCGCTTTTTTAATTTTATTAAATCAAGAGTTTTTGCTAACTTACTTGAGGGTTTCTGACTGAACAATTTGTGATTCAGACCTGCATATGGTTTTTTTTCTTAATATATTAGGGAAGTAGGTTTTAACATTATTAAGAATATTATTAACAATAAGCAAACACATACAGATGTACTAACTTATTTGTATTATATTGAACAAATAAATTTAAGGGATTGTAACTTACGAATGTTATGTGATGATTTTTTTCAGAATACATATTCAGATTCAGCATATCAAATACTATGTAGAACACCTACTCCCTTTTCAATTCCAAATTGTATGTTGATCAGTATAATCATTGTTGCAAAGCTGTTTCCGATTTGATTTTTTTATTAGAAATAGTGAAAAAAATTAAATTAAAAACATTGGTTGAGAAATTTAAATAATTACTAATGAAAACTTTAAAATAATTATTTTAATCTCAGTAGTGTTTTAACTGAAAATTATTTTTGAGGTTTTAGGTATGATATTTTGTACACGTACGTTATTAAATTTTAATTAGATGAATATCTTGGGAGTATGAAATAATTTTATTATAAGTAATTAAACATCTATATGATCTTTTCTTTAGGATTCTGGAAATTTGAACAAAAAGATTGTTTTTAATGATGATGATGATGATACTGATTATGATAAAAGTGTTGATAATTTACATAAAACTGAAAAAGTAAATCATTATGATAAGAAAAGCAAATTATTCAATGATGATTCTTGTGATGAAAATGAAGTATTGCATTCGTTTGATGTAAAACAACAGTTTGAAGGTGATAAAGGAAAAAAGTAAGTTATTAGCATAGCTATTGAAATAACAAATACAGTGTTAAATTAAGAACATAGTTAATGAATAGAAACATAGAACATAGTGTTTAAATAGGAACATAGTTATTCAATAATTGAGCTGAACAAAAAACTTACTGTAAATTCTTTGTTGAGCTCTAGAATTATTGAATATTTTACTATTATAAATACAATATTTTTTATTCAGTTTTTTTAATTTTAATAAACCAAAGTAATATACTAACTTACTACGTGTATATACTAGAGGGTTTCTAAATGAACAATTTGTAATTCAGACTTGCAAACTTGGATATGGTTCACAATTCCAGCAATAAGCAAGCTTTTTTCTTAATTGCTTAAGTTTACATAGGGTTGTGTAAGTATGGATGAACAAACTTTTAAGTTGTCCATCATAGAGAAGAAGAGGTCTTTACCTTTCCGTTGGATTATTTTGTCTCATATTTTGTTTTCTCCAAGGCTAGAGTTTTCTCATACCCCAGTTCGCACTCAATTTTTAGTTCTGTGGGTTTAGGTTTAACCTGCTAGATCCATGCCTAAGATACATGACCTGTAAAGTATACCCTTCCTGTGATCCAGTGGGAGCTTGCTATGGGCCAACCCATGGACTGGTTTGTCTTTTTTTTTTTATCCAGTGTTTTTTCATAGTAAGCCAGTTCGGATCCAATTTTTAGTTCTCTGGGTTTAGGTTTAATCTGCTAGATCCATGCTAAAGATACATGACCTCCAAAGCATACCCTTTCTGTGATCCAGTGGAAGGCTTGCTGTGGACCACCAACCCAGCAACTGTTTTGTCTAGTGGCTTCATAGGAAGCCTTGTGACTGAAATGCTTATTAAATAAAGCCTGGCCCCCTAAATTACAAAATACTGTTATCATATCTTGTGTAAACTGATAAATTGAGTTTTTGTTACACTTAGTTTAAAAAAGAATAACTTTCTTCATAAATATTATTTCACCTATATATATTTTTCTAAAAGGTAATAAATATGAACTTCAAATACATTGAATGATATAGTATGTACACTTGCAAATTTTTCGTGATATTCAAACTTTTTTTCTCATTCTTACCTTATGCATTATCTTTTTTATTATAAAAATACAAATGTTTTCTAATAAATATAAATAAATAAAAATGTAAAAACTCCTTTGATATTCGGTATTTGCGATTATGAAAGAGGCTGAAAACAATTACATAGCTTGTTTTGAGTGAATCAGTTGTTTTGTGCTGGCCTCAGAAATGATAAGTATATCTCAACTACTCCAGGATAACTATTGTGTAACTTTAGTGAAGACCTGTAGAGACAGGTGAATCCTTTGCTTGAGAAGTGACTGTATATTACTATGTTATATCGCAGGTTGCCAGGCCAGGATGTATTGCTTGTGGAACTGATCAACAAATAATGGCTAAAATATCATCTAGATAACTGGATGTATTTTATTTTAACTTTGTTTTTAAATGTTAACCTTAACTACTAGGATTAAAATTTGAAAAACTATGACTAGGCCCTGTTCTGTTGATATTCCACATGGAATGTTAATAAATCAAAGATTAGTATGCTAGAAAGTAATCTATTCATACTATCTTTCTATCTCCTGAGTTTGTGCATTTAAGCTGGTGTGTTTAAATTTATTCTATCATCATTATTATATTTATTAAAGTTTAACTGTGTTTTTTTATTTTTAAAAGATACTTGAAAATAATCCAAATTTTTATGTGATTGAATTTTTTAATATCCCATTACAAGGATAATATTTATCTAGTTTTTCCTCAGAGCCTCTACTGTTTTTAAGGATGGATTACTGACTGCAGAGAAAAATTTAACATACCTGATAAACAACACAAAACAAAAATCCTCAAATACTCTTAGCACATAAAGAATAGTTATGATCAGTAGTGTACCCACAATGTTAGAAGAAATAAGAAATTTCCTATGTTTTCATTAATTTGCTTTCTGTTGTACAGAGCAAGTTAAAAGTATGGAAACTCCTTAACAACTTTAAAACCATTCCTGATAGAATACTGTAACTTTCAGTATAAGATATCTGTCGACTACTTTACCTTTTGACATCCATTATGTGATAAATCATTTTAAAGGTCTCTTTTAAGGCAAGAAAAATGGTATAGATAAAAAGTTGATACAATGTCTGTGTTCAAAATTGCAACGGGATAAAGTTTGGATTTTGGAAAAAATTCATTGTTAATTTAAGGAACTATAATCACAAATAAATAAATTTATAAAAATTTGTTTAAATGCATATTTAATAAATTTATTTAAAAAAAAAATTATTAAGCATAACATTTCCATATTTACTTAAATCTCATTTTAATAAATGTTCAAAATGACTTCCAGTTGTTTGACATTGTCTCAGTCAGTTGCAAAAGTATAATCCTGCATTATTCAATGATTCCTAGTAATATTTTCTGCTGGTCCTCAAATTCTATTTTGTAAAACATCGATATCTTGTGTCTTATTATGATAAACAATACTTTTTAAGCAGCCCCATAGAAAGTAATCCAGTGGTGACAAGTCACTAACCCAACAGTCTGGTAGGAAACTCGTCATCGCAAATCAGCTGATTTTGAAGTTGATTGTTCTAAGGTTCAAATCCTAGTAAAGGCACTTCTATACAAATTTGAATACTAGATCATGGATACTGGTGTTCTTTGGTGATTGCGTTTCGATTAACCACACATCACAGGAGTTGTCTACCTGAGACTGTACAAGACTAACTTCATTTACATTCATACATATCATCCTCATTCATCCTCTGATGTTAATACCTTACGGTGCTTCTGGAGGCTAGACAGAAAAAAAGAGTGGTGACAACATTTTTAATGTTTGAAATGATAGGATCAAAATGATATGTTGTCATATTATTTCTTATTTTAGTGCGTGTAAATTTCCATCAATAAATATAAGCCGTATCAATCGTCCACCAACAATGCCTGCCTATACATTTACTTTGATTTGATACTGTGTATAAACCATGATACCAGTGTGAATTAATGTCAGTCCAGTGTCTACAATTATTGTGATTTATATTGCCATTTAAAAAAATGTGACCTAATCCCTAAAGATTATGTTGTTTGTTAAATTAGGATCTGCATAAATATTGTTCATCATATTTTCAGAACTCAAGTGTTTGATTGTAGTCATCTTCATTAAGTTCTTGAACCAGACAAATTTTGAAGGGTTTGAAATTTTCAATTCTTAATGTTCAAATTGCTGAACTCTGGCTAATATTATATTCTTGTGCTGCTGTTTGAGTTGAGGAATGAGGATTCTCAGTAAATTCTTGCATAATCTCTTAACGAGTTATTATTTATGGTAGATTTAGGCCTCCCTGGTTTTCCGCTATTAATGCTCTCTGTTTCTTTAAATCATTTGATGGTTTTTGGCATTGTACCTTTTGAAATAGAGTTACAATTACTAAATGTTGCATTGAAAAATTCACAACTTCCTTATACAACCTATCACCAAAGCCCCTCATCATTAAAAGTGTGACCCTCTTCTGTTCATTAAGTAACATGTTGATAGTAATATTAACAGGTAGCACAGAAAAAATTAATTCAGTAAAAAAACAATTACAAAAAGGTAAAAAAATTATAACTAATGAAAGTGGTTTACAAATATGGTAAAATAAAAAAAAATCAATTAGCCAATCGATCACAATAAATTCTCTTAAGAAACTAAAAGTGTAGTAATAAAACACTAAATGCAATATTACACAACAATGAAGTAAGCTGCATTTTTGTAACAATGGCAAGAAACCATCATGATCAGCATGATTTACATGATTTACATGATCAGCATGACAATATTTTTATTTATTTACTCATTAAAGAGGAACAAAAATAAATTTTTTTTATCTTTTAAAATAAAAATTTACCTTTTAAAATTAATTTTAATTAGATTAGATGTAATTTAATTTCTTTTTGTATAATTTTATTATTTGAACATATTAAATTTAGTAATTTTCAAAATCCAAACTTTAAACTGTTGTCACCATTTTGGTTCCAGACATTATACCAACTTTTTAATTATAACATTTTTCTTGTCTTAAAGAGAACTTTAAAATGATATATCACACAAAGATGTTACTGTTTGAAATAAATTTGAAATACAACACCTAGACCAACCCACAAAAAGGGATTGAAATTCTATTTCTTGTCAGCTAAAGTTGACTGATACCTTATCCTTACAGTATTCTGTCTGGAATGGTTTTAAAGTTGACGAGGGGTTTCCATACTCAATCTGTATAGCTAATCCTCTGTATTTATGTAATTTTAATTTTTTTATTTTATTGTAAAAAGTTTGGTTTATTTGGCAGTGATTTTAAGAATTTATAAATATACAAAAAGAAAGTAGTTTATTGCTATCGAAACATAATATTAATCAGTGCTTCAATCAGGTTTTATATGGATGAAAAATTTTATGAGAGTGATGAAGAAAAAAATGATAATGGAAAAACAAGATATTGAGAGGTTGGAAGATTTTGATGAGAAAGAGGAAACAATAAATGACGAAGTTAAAAAACAATTAAAAATATTACAAAGCATTGTTGGCACAGAATTCTCTGGTCAACAGAAAAAACAAAAACTGTAAGTATGTTATTTTTATCTGTTTTTTTTCTTCAAAAAAACAAATTCATTGTAGCTTCAGCTAGCCCAGGAAATTCATCAGGCCTCTCCAACATCTCTTACACTTTGCCATTTTTCTTCTCCTTCCGCTGATGACTGGCTCTCATCATGATGTCCTTCGTTTGCTTTCCATGTTGTTCGTGTGTCGTACAGATCTTCCATCAATTTTCAACTTTTTCAACAATACTGAATATATATTAACATTTTCTAATAACTTCTACAAAATAAAAGTTGAACTGAAATCTACAAATTCAAAATAACTAACTCTCCATTTTTAAATACTTTTTACTTCTATGTTCATGTTTTTTCACAGTTTCATTTTAGGTACACGTGATAAATTCAGAATGTTAATAAATTGCATCAATTTATTGATAAAGATAAATCATCCAGATAAATCTTTATAAGCAGTATATCTGGCCAATTTATTTTTACATATTTAAGACATGCTCAGACAGACAATAAATTGGGAAACCGGCTGAATCTAATTCAGCTGACATTTCTGAATTGTCAGCATTATTAACTCCAGGTTCATGTAAATCTTAACAGTTTGTCAAGCGATCTAAACAATTTATCTGCTACAGTTAAAAAAATCTTTGTTAGTGCTCTCAAGCAAAAAATAGGATTGAAAGAAATAGAATTTCAATCCCTTTTTGTTGGGTGACCCAGGTGATAACATATTTTAAACAAGTATATATTTTAAACAGTATCATCTTTGAGTGGTATATCATATTAAAGTTCTCTTTAAAACAAGAAAAATGTTATAAATAAAAAGTTGGTACTATGACATTTCTTCTTAACAGTACCCTTTTTCTGTCTCGAGACTAGGACAAGATGTAGCACCATCGGTTGTAAACATTAGCATATTGAAGTACCACAGCTTAGATACATATACATCTAAGGTAACCACTTCTTTTTATATCTTTTTTTTTTTAAATTCTTTCAATTGGTTGTAGACAGAATCTGAAGTTTTCACTAAAAAAAACTTTTTTGAGCATCAGGAAAATATCAATTGCTACAATCAATTCTTTGTATGAGTTAATTTTTAAATTTCTATTTTACAATCAGGATTAGTGGTTCTCCATAGGTATGGATGATGCAGTATATTTCTATAAAACCAATTTTGAATTCTTTTGATGTCATTTCACTGATAAATTTATAATTTCTCACAAAATAAATAACGCAAAAAAAACAAACCAAAATAAACCAGTAATACCAAAAATAAAATGCACTAAAAAAGTTAGAATGAAATATGAAATGGTATAAAAAAACTAACTAGGCTGATGAAATATGAAAAAATTTTAAATGAACTTTGAAATGATATAAAACTACCAGCAACAGCTTTAACTGGTGTGGATATCTTTCAAGAATTTATCTGTACTTGTATGATAATGAGAAACCTTACCAATTGATCTCTCAATGTAATATCACTCATCTTTTTTGCTCGAGACCACTAAGAAAAATTTTTGTAATTGTGGAATATAACTTGTTTAGATTGCTTGATAAATCTGTATGTCTCACCGTACACCGTATTTCTGATACCGTATTTCCGATACATTTCATTATTTGTTTGCATGGCCACGAAATCTATTCACTTGGAGCTTGTTCAAGAATTAACCGCCAAATCCTTCTTGGCAGCGTTATAACGCTTTATTTCACGGAGAGGAAAATGTTCATGACAACGCAAAGAATTTCGTTCGAACCTCAAACGAATTAAACCAACTTTTATCATCAATAGCACATCTTGAAACGATACTTGATACCCTCGCTGAAGACAATATTACCTAGAAATTCATTCCTCTCAGATCTCCTCGTTTCAGTAAAATCTGTAAAGCATCTCTTGCTAAGAACATATAGTAAGGCATCACTGACATTTACGATTTTATGTAGAACATAAAGTTGTTTAAACTCCCATCCGTTAACTTACCTTTCTGATTCTTCAGACGTGTCCCCTTTAACCCTGGGCATTTTCAAATAGGTCAGCCACTCACTATGATTCCAGAAGCACACGTTCTGAAGGTCAGCATTAATTGCCTCAGTAGATGGCATCACATCAATCAACTAACCATGCAATACTAATAAAAACATCAAGTAATTAAAGGTAAAAAAGAATTCTTAATATAATGCATCCAACGGAAGTTAACAATGAATTATTCTATCTACTTTTTTTATTATTCTGAAAGTCTGTTGCCGTGGAACAGAATTATTTTATATTTGAATTGTTTACTTTACCTAATTCATTATATTTTTTCTACTCATAGGTGTAAGAAGAATTTTTATAGCGGTTTAAAGAAAAATGTCGCAAAATAATCAAACTGAACCAAGTCAAATATTTAAAGGAATCATAGAAATTAATGGCGAGACTTACAATACAATTCAAGAGATATATATCAGAGACAACATTATAAAGAGGTTGAAAACTGAAATACTTGAATTAAATCGCATTCAAGAATCGAAAACCAATATTTTAAAAGATTTAAATGAAAAAAATCGTCAGTTCCAAGAAGACATAAAAATACTAAAAACTGAATTATTTGAAGCAAATGAAAAATATGTTCTACAGGAAAAGGTCATGAAAACAAATAAAAAAAGAATGGAAGAATTAAGTGAAGATTATGATGAAGTGAAGGCTAAACTAGAACATTTCAACGAATTATACAAAAAACAAGAATACACTAATGCATTTCTCAGAAGAGAAAATGAAAATCTGAAACGTGATCTACAGGTACAACATTTAGATTCTATTAGAGCAAATAACAAAACGAAGATAGATTTTGAAAAACAACTGGCTAGTTTTAAGCAGGAAATGGTCGTTCATGTCCAGACATCATCGAAAACAACAGATAACAGCAAAGAATCGTATTCTGATAGACCTGTTTCATCAGCCCTGAGTAACGACGTGACCATAGAGGTATTCGAAGATAATTCAGTTGAATTAAAGGAAGATAAATGCATTATGAAAACTTCTGAAAATAACAACAAATTTATAAGTTTACTGCATCATGTGCTTCTCAGAATCAGTTATCATTGGAATCAGTGGACAAGGACATCTCCTAAAGTTTCGCATTTCGAAAATTATATTTAATTTAAAATTAATAGTGGCATATGTGACTTATAATACAAAATTCATCGTATTATCTTCAATGTATACATCTTGAACTGTTAGAAAACTTCAAAATTGTAATCGTGAGCTACGAAGATATGTATATTACTACTGGATCTAGTGTTATTTTTATAATTTTATACCATGACAAACACTAAATGAAAGTGAAATATTTTTACTAAAATCAAGAAATATGTCTAAGTTGTTCTATTATAATTTCTTGATGATGAAATAAATTGTTTCGTTTGATATTTAATTAATTGTAATGTCTTTTTTTGCGAATATTAATTTAAGATTCTAATTGCTTAAAAAAAAAAAAAAAAAAATTGTAAATGTATTGAATTTATCAGTATTTATCTGTATTGAATTTATTTTTATCAGTATAATTTCATGTGCTCCAAATCATTTGTAATGTTTTGTGCAATATCTTATTTATTGGATCTTATCAACATAATTACATTGTTTTCCAGCTTATCACCTATCGCTTTTAGTCATTTCAGTAATTTTTTATAAACTTACTATTTCAGTTTTACCAAATGTATTTACAGATTAGAAATTATTGAAGGTCTAAGAAAAAAAATCGTTTAATATTTTATAATTGTGATACACAGTTCTGAATAAATAAACTAGCAAAGCCTAATGGATGAAATATTTTCTTTCTGGGTGCCAACTGCTTAAATTTTTTCAAAGTTTGCTTATTAGTATTTTTTTTTTTTTTTGTCTTCAGTCATTTGACTGGTTTGATGCAGCTCTCCAAGATTCCCTATCTAGTGCTAGTCGTTTCATTTCAGTATACCCTCTACATCCTACATCCCCAACAATTTGTTTTACATACTCCAAACGTGGCCTGCCTACACAATTTTTCCCTTCTACCTGTCCTTCCAATATTAAAGCGACTATTCCAGGATGCCTTAGTATGTGGCCTATAAGTCTGTCTCTTCTTTTAACTATATTTTTCCAAATGCTTCTTTCTTCATCTATTTGCCGCAATACCTCTTCATTTGTCACTTTATCCACCCATCTGATTTTTAACATTCTCCTGTAGCACCACATTTCAAAAGCTTCTAATCTTTTCTTCTCAGATATTCCGATTGTCCAAGTTTCACTTCCATATAAAGCGACACTCCAAACATACACTTTCAAAAATCTTTTCCTGACATTTAAATTCATTTTTGATGTAAACAAATTATATTTCTTACTGAAGGCTCGTTTAGCTTGTGCTATTCGGCATTTTATATCGCTCCTGCTTCGTCCATCTTTAGTAATTTTACTTCCCAAATAACAAAATTCTTCTACCTCCATAATCTTTTCTCCTCCTATTTTCACATTCAGTGGTCCATCTTTGTTATTTCTACTACATTTCATTACTTTTGTTTTGTTCTTGTTTATTTTCATGCGATAGTTCTTGCGTAGGACTTCATCTATGCCGTTCATTGTTTCTTCTAAATCCTTTTTACTCTCGGCTAGAATTACTATATCATCAGCAAATCGTAGCATCTTTATCTTTTCACCTTGTACTGTTACTCCGAATCTAAATTGTTCTTTAACATCATTAACTGCTAGTTCCATGTAAAGATTAAAAAGTAACGGAGATAGGGAACATCCTTGTCGGACTCCCTTTCTTATTAGGGCTTCTTTCTTATGTTCTTCAATTGTTATTGTTGCTGTTTGGTTCCTGTACATGTTAGCAATTGTTCTTCTATCTCTGTATTTGAACCCTAATTTTTTTAAAATGCTGAACATTTTATTCCAGTCTACGTTATCGAAAGCCTTTTCTAGGTCTATAAACGCCAAGTATGTTGGTTTGTTTTTCTTTAATCTTCCTTCTACTATTAATCTGAGGCCTAAAATTGCTTCCCTTGTCCCTATACTTTTCCTGAAACCAAATTGGTCTTCTCCTAACACTTCTTCCACTCTCCTCTCAATTCTTCTGTATAATATTCTATTTTAATACAGAAAGGTTTTAAGGTTGACGAGGGGTTTCCATACTCAATCTGTATAGCTAATCCTCTGTATTTATGTAATTTTTAATTTATTGTAAAAAGTTTGGTTTATTTGGCAGTGATTTTAAGAATTTATAAATATACAAAAAGAAAGTAGTTTATTGGTATAGAAACATATAATATTAATCAGTGCTTTGTACATTCTCATTTTTCTTGTTTATTATAATGTTTTCATTTTTATTCATCGATTTTGAGTTTTTATTTTTTTTTTATTTTCTTTTTTTTAGCTTTTTTAATTGCAGTCTAGATTTGGTAATGATTCAAGGTTTTATACGGATGAAAAATTTTATGAGAGTGATGAAGAAAAAAATGATAATGAAAAACAAGATATTGAGAGGTTGGAAGATTTTGATGAGAAAGAGGAAACAATAAATGACGAAGTTAAAAAACAATTAAAAATATTACAAACCATTGTTGGCACAGAATTCTCTGGTCAACAGAAAAAACAAAAACTGTAAGTATGTTATTTTTATCTGTTTTTTTTTCAAAAAAACAAATTCATTGTAGCTTCAGCTAGCCCAGGAAATTCATCAGGCCTCTCCAACATCTCTTACACTTTGCCATTTTTCTTCTCCTTCCGCTGATGACTGGCTCTCATCATGATGTCCTTCGTTTGCTTTCCATGTTGTTCGTGTGTCGTACAGATCTTCCATCAATTTTCAACTTTTTCAACAATACTGAATATATATTAACATTTTCTAATAACTTACTACAAAATAAAAGTTGAACTGAAATCTACAAATTCAAAATAACTAACTCTCCATTTTTAAATACTTTTTACTTCTATGTTCATGTTTTTTCACAGTTTCATTTTAGGTACACGTGATAAATTCAGAATGTTAATAAATTGCATCAATTTATTGATAAAGATAAATCATCCAGATAAATCTTTATAAGCAGTATATCTGGCCAATTTATTTTTACATATTTAAGACATGCTCAGACAGACAATAAATTGGGAAACCGGCTGAATCTAATTCAGCTGACATTTCTGAATTGTCAGCATTATTAACTCCAGGTTCATGTAAATCTTAACAGTTTGTCAAGCGATCTAAACAATTTATCTGCTACAGTTAAAAAAATCTTTGTTAGTGCTCTCAAGCAAAAAATAGGATTGAAAGAAATAGAATTTCAATCCCTTTTTGTTGGGTGACCCAGGTGTTGTAACTCTAATATTTTAAACAGTATCATCTTTGAGTGGTATATCATATTAAAGTTCTCTTTAAAACAAGAAAAATGTTATAAATAAAAAGTTGGTACTATGACATTTCTTCTTAACAGTACCCTTTTTCTGTCTCGAGACTAGGACAAGATGTAGCACCTTCGGTTGTAAACATTAGCATATTGAAGTACCACAGCTTAGATACATATACATGTAAGGTAACCACTTCTTTTTATATCTTCTTTTTTTTTAAATTCTTTCAATTGGTTGTAGACAGAATCTGAAGTTTTCACTAAAAAAATACTTTTTTGAGCATCAGGAAAATATCAATTGCTACAATCAATTCTTTGTATGAGTTAATTTTTAAATTTCTATTTTACAATCAGGATTAGTGGTTCTCCATAGGTATCGATGATCCAGTATATTTCTATAAAACCAATTTTGAATTCTTTTGATGTCATTTCACTGATAAATTTATAATTTCTCATAAAATAAATAACGCAAAAAAAAACCAAACCAAAATAAAACAGTAATACCAAAAATAAAATGCACTAAAAAAGTAAGAATGAAATATGAAATGGTATAAAAAAACTAACTAGGCTGATGAAATATGAAAAAATTTTAAATGAACTTTGAAATGATATAAAACATCACTGTATGATAAAAAAATAATAATATATATAATAATAATAATAATAATAATAATAATAATACTAACTACCAGCAACAGCTTTAACTGGTGTGGATATCTTTCAAGAATTTATCTGTACTTGTATGATAATGAGAAACCTTACCAATTGATCTCTCAATGTAATCTCACTCATCTTTTTTGCTCCAGACCACTAAGAAAAATTTTTGTAATTGTGGAATATAACTTGTTTAGTTTGCTTGATAAATCTGTATGTCTCACCGTACACCGTATTTCTGCCTATCAAATCTGCAATTTCTTCTCCTTTGTATTGCCCCCATTCTTGTGTATAATTTATGATTTTTAAAAAGAGAGTTCACAATTATTCATTTACACTTGGTATTAAAATTTGAAAAACCATTTTAGGTTTATCTTTTTTTTTTATCTAACTCTTATTACTTCCAACTACTTTTCTTTTTCTTATTTCTCTTAATGTTGTATTCTTCTCCTCTTTTTATATTGCATTTTTATTGATTTTAGGTATTAGACTACATCTTTACTCTTCATTTTAATTATCTTCATCTTCAATGTAGAAAATGGCCTTTAAATCTTCAGTATTCTTATTGGCTTCAACTTCCTGTGTTCTGACCAATGAAATCCTCTTGGTATGTTGCTTGTAATAGCACACAGTACATGTAATAACCCATACCTTGTTTGTAATTATTCCTATTTTTACCTTTCTTTTATCTGGTTTTTTTTTGTAAGTTATCCTAAAATCTTATTTTCATTTTTTTTTGTCTTCAGTCATTTGATTGGTTTGATACTGGCACAAGATTCCCTACCTAGTGCCAGTTGTTTCATTCTGGTATATTCCCTACATCTTATATCGATAACAATTTGTTTTACATATTCCAGATATTGCCTGCCTACACAATTTTTCCCATCTAACTGTCCTCTAACATCAAAGTGACTATTCCAGGATGTCTTAATATGCAGCATATAAGTCTGTCTCTTTTTTTAACTATATTTTTCCAAATGCTTCTGTCTTCAACAATTTGTTGCAACATCTCTTCATTTTTCACTTATCCACCCATTTGATTTTTAACATTCTCCTATAGCACCACATTTCAAAAGTTCTAATTTTTTCTTCTCAGGTACTCAAATTGTCCAAGTTTCACTTCCATATAAAGCCACACTTCAAACATATACTTTCAAAAATGTTTTCCTGACGTTTAAATTAATTTTTGATGTAAGTAAATTATATTTCTGACTCAAAGATAAGCCCTAGACAAGACTACTGTGATTTCTCAAGGAACTTGTAGAACTCTGTGGTTTGATTGTCCTCTTGGTCTACTCCATTAGTTGATATATATATTTTGGTCAGCCACCTTGCTAGGCTCTGAAGTCAATAGACAGCACGGTAAATCTACTGTCTTAGTAGGATGTGTGAGTTGGTGACTTGGCCTGTAAGCTTATCCATGGAACCTGTTTTCTAAGTAGCCATCATTCAAAGTGTCTAGTGGCTGACATCAGTCCACGATTTCTACTCCGTTATAATCCAATTCAGTAATCTACGCTGACTTTTTCATCAATCCTTATATCTGTTGAGATTTATTTTCAGAAGTGTAGTTTTGGATTTATTGAACTATAAAGTAGTTAATCCTTTTTTGATTGTGGTATAGTTTTTAAACTAAATATTAAAATAATAAATCAAAAATTTATTTATTTTTTTTTGTCAGCAGTAAACATGTTACTTCAGCAACAGGCGTTCGTTATGATCCCTCAGTTCCTGAACATGAGAAATTTATTGTTAAACCTTCATCAATTGATGAAAATGAAGAAGATGTGAAGCAAAAAAAAGTAAAAAATCAAAAAACAAGCAGAAAGAAGAGGTAAAGAAACAAGAATGTGTGAACAAACCAAGTGTTTCAAATGAAACATATTATGAAGTTGCTGATGAATTAAAAAAAACATTTAAATCAGCTGAAAAGACCACATTCAGTTTTACAGAATTATTCAATTCATCTGCAGGTAAATATTAATTAATAATAGTTCATTACTGATTATAAATTTCCTAAGTGATTTTAAAATTATTTTTTGTTTTTTCATAACCCCTTCCTATCTGGTAGGTTGTCATCTATCTTTTAACTTCCCTTTGTTTAATAAACAAATTCAGATAAACAGAAATAGTTCTGTTTTTAACGGATTAGCCTTGATTTGGCTTGTACACATTTAAATATGTATGTTCAACAAAAACCACATAGATATTAGTGTAAAAGAAAATATTAGACTCCATTAAGAACACAGGAAAAACAGGCAAGTAGACTGAGTAATAAAGTTAACCTTGCTCTTATTTATTAATTTAATTTTGAAATTTATATTATTATTTAAATTGTTTGCAATCTGTACAATCATAAATGAAATAATTTACAAAAAGTAAAGTTTGAAAACATATAGATTTTTATTTTCAAAATAATTAGAGTATCAGTTATGATGTCATTTTGGTTAAATATGATCATCGTAACTGTTAAATTAGAATGTTAATTTAAATGTTATTCCACCTGCAATATATTTCTTTCCAAACTTAGTTTAATGTGTTTAGTATCACATCTTCAGCTGTGCAAGTAATTCAGTTGTTTAGCTTAATGAAATTAGAAAGTAATGTAAAAATAAAGATTTAATCTTTCAATCTGGAATTAGTTATCAAAGAAATTTTGGACTTTGTGTGATAGTGTACTGGTGCAAAATTGTAAAAAAGTGATAACCTGCTTCCTGATCACCTCCATGTAACTGTGGATTGAAAAAATGAATTACCAGCTTATTGCTTTTGTATGTCAAAAGGTTCTAAATAAAAAATTTATAGAGGACTGGTAATGTTTGAAACATCAAATTAAAGTGCAATTAGATTCTAAAAATTTAATTTATTCTTTAAAAAAAGAAAAATCCTGAACATTTTGGCTTAAATATATATAATTTATTTAAAATGTCTTATTTTAGATTTTTCATATTTTATGTTTACTCAGCTCATTTCTTGGATGTTGTTGGCACTAGAGCTCCTCCATGATTTATTTGTTTCTTTGATATTCTACCAGACAATAAACTGTTTAATCAAAGTTTTGTGGGTTATTTTTTATTGTTTTATAACTTTTAATAAGTCATTCTTATATTTTGCATCATATAAGGGCATAATAAATGACTAGTGTAACTCTAGCAAATCTGTTATTTAAATTTGTCTGGAGTTTAGAAACAAGCTATTGACTTTTCCATAAAACTGATTCTCGTTCCACATTTTCATCATTATGTGGTCCTTCTTCTTGAGCCTTATTCTTTTAACTACTAATTTCTTAGTTATTGTGAATGATTCAAATAGCTTATGGTTATTTAGTATCCAGTTATAGATTTATTTGGCTTTCTGGATCTAAAATGTAGTTTATTACTACTTCATTGTCCTCAACAATGGCTTTTGCAATTTCATTTTTGAAAAAATATAAGGATATTTCACAGTAAAATATAGGTACACATTGTTGTTCACATTCAATAATTTTATTTTAGACACAGCAGCAGGTTTTTTTTCTGTGATATCATAAATGTTGTTTCCGAATTCTTTAAATGTTGATAAAGTTTTTTTCATTTCTTGTTTGATTGCTTTCTTGAATGAGCAGTCCAGGTAATGCTTTTTTAATGACATTACCACACCTTTACAATAAACTATAGCATGGAAATTATTTTAGGAGGCAAATAGACAACTTTTACATCTGGTTGACAATCATCTAATTGTTACGGATGTCGTGGATCATGTTGAAGCATCATTCATTTTGTATTTCTTCATTTCACAAATAAAATTATGGTGACACCATTAAAGCAGCTTAAGTATTTCAAGCTTTAAAAATCTTACTTTTTCAAGTAACAAGCTAAAACTCGTGGAAATGCTGTTTACTGACACTGAGATTTTCATTGCAATCCATTCACTAAAAGGTTTTATTTGTTGTGGCAGATATCCTTTCTTCATTATTCTGTGTGTGTATTTAAACCTACCAAAAGCCATTATAAAAATGTTATTGCATACCAAGAAACGACTATCAGACTACAATACAAAGACAGTACTGCATTATAATATATATATATATATTACGTGAGTATCTCGCATCACCAGTTGCTCTGTATATATTTCGTAGTTGCTGTCTTATATATTTTTTGTTTTGTTGATTTATATATATTTCATAGTAGCTCTATATATTTTGTGAGGTACTCGCGAAAGCGCTCTTGCTTGGATTATGGAATAAGGTAGGTGTCATCCTATTTTATTTTATTAATTCTGTACTTGTATTGATCGGATTACTATAATTTGTATAGTGCAGAGGAATATGATTCCTGAAAGGATCAATTTTAGAAAAAAAAAAATATATATATGTATATGTGTGAGTACATTATTTTTATAGTTCTTTGTTTTAATATATCAGATTACTTTTAAACATTTTTTAATTTTTTTTATATTTATATTTTTATTTAGTAAGCAGACTACTCTTATTGGTTGCACATAGCCATAAGATAATTTTAAATCATTAATAAGAGAGAAATTTATTAATAATAAGGATAGTCATTGTACTCCATAGTCTGGATATTTAGCAGCCCAAGCTAAATCAAATGCAATTATTAATAAGGTTTCAAGATACAGGAAGGTTTGTTGCTTCCCGATTTTTCCACAGTGCCAGCATTACCATGATGATTGTGAAAAATAATACATCCATACTGGATTGGAACAGCATTGTGAGGTTAAAGAGGTGGTTTTAATTCTACAATTTTACCTATTAGATTGTAATATCAATCACTTTAAATCAAATGCATTTTGAAATTAAATACATCCCAGTTGCCCTTAATGGTTTGATTAGGAATAGAGGCCTGACTGACATTATCCAGCAGCCACTAGTTTATAATTTTTTGCAACCCAATTGGAAAACGTTTAGCTGATTTGATTCCAATAATTTTACAGGTACATTTTCTAGTCACTAACCCATTAAGTTCCAATAGAGAAGTGGTTACCCTGTTACCTACCACAAGATGCCCCAGATGGAACCAAGACAGACAGCTGAATCAGCTCTTTTGATACTTGTTTATATCTCAGTCTGTTTTTAGATATAAATTTTTTTGAAAAAAACACTAAATGGTGGACAGATTGAAAAAGAAGCAAGTAAGAGCATTTTTGATGCCCTGAATCAGTACCCTAAATTTGGCTGACACCTTTCCAGAACACTCCATATAGCTGCTACCAAGGGGAAAAATCTTTTTAAATGGCAGGTATGGAGAATGAAGCAAAACAGAGGATTTGTCCATATAAACGTTTTTGTTTATTTTGATGTCCTGATCTTGTAGGGAAAATAAAACAAAAAAATATATATATAGTTATGTGATGCCTCTTGGCCCCATGTGGTCGAAAATCAGGCTAAAAGTGGGTTTTATGTATACTGCAATATTTGTACCAAATTTCAACTATTTTAGTTAATAGGTTTCTGAAATACGAGGTGAAAATTGTTTAGAAATAATGTTGAATATCCTCCCATATGTAATTCCAGTTTACTTAAAAACTAAAACTTTAAATAAATTAAAAAGTACTTTCATTGTACTAAAGCTTAGTTTTCTAAGACTACTATAAAAAAAGTCACAAATTCAAAATGGCAGAAATTACATAAAAGCCATTCTCAAATAATATTTGTTCAGAGAAGTTCAAAATACAAATTAATACACATTCATATATATTTCTTCTGGAAATTTCTATAGTTTTATTTTGTTTTTTTGAACTCAGGGAGTCATGAAACAGTGACGTTTGCAAAAAAACCAAATTCAAAATTTTTTATCATTCCATTGTACTGGAATATTCCTTCTACTGGTTACTATCCCTTTATAGCAACAATGAAGCTAGATCCAGGAAAGTAAAAATGTACTTACTAAATATATATAGAAATACTAGTATGAAAGTGATCGGTACATATATTATTTTTATAATTTGAATTCTTTAATTCTTTGGTGAAAATCAAGTATGGTCATGCTTTGATTGTTTAATAGATATTGAGTAATAATAAATCATGCCGTCTGTTGAAAGATGATGTTTATTAAATTTTTTTCCTTTGATGCTCTTAATAAATTGAGTGTATCTTATATTTTAGAGCAGACTTTACAGAAAAAAGAAGAAAAAGATGGTTTTAAAAATGCAAATCTTAATTCAAAGAAAAAGAATGCACCTTACAATAATTTCATTGATGATAGATTTGGAGGTGATTTTAGTGCTGAACAAGACACGCCAAAATTAGATGAACATAAAGAGGTGATCAAAACAGGCAGTTATGGCATGAAAATTTCTTCTATAAAATTAGTGATCCTAGATTCAAAGGTAATTCATATTTATTTTTATTTATAAATATTTTAATAGTAGACGTAGTTGGACTAATGAAAATTAATTCTGATTGCGTTAATTGTTATTACTGGGTAATTGTATTAAAATTTCTTATTTATTTTAAGTTCTTAATATTTTACTCATTTTATTTTATGTTATAACATTAAAGGTTACACAAAAGGGTTAGGGATCAAAACGTTTAACAACCATGTCTGGTATAGTCTTGACATCATGCTGCAATGAACCTATGCCTTCCAATAATAGATTCTGTATTACTCATTTATCTGTGACTTAAGAAATTGAGAAGTTTTGTAAATTAGATCTTTAATCTGAGAGGCTGCCATCCATGTAGTTGTGTAAGATGTTAATACTTCAGGCAAACAAGATTATAAAAACTTTTATAGGTTATCTTGAGGCTTATTTCTGATCAAAGTCAGGGTACAGTGAAGTCATTGAGCCTTGCATAACAAATTATCTAGAATTTGCAAATATATCTGTAAAATTGTTAAAGTAACTTTTATAGATTGTAATGTAAAAATATATATGTGAAAGTATAGATTGTAAATTTTAGAAAAATATTGCCAATTTAAAAAAATAAACAGTTTAACTAATTGCATGCTGGCAGCCACAGAGATTATATTTCTGTGTGAGAGAGATGGTATATATATATATATAACTCCATAATTTTAATATTTTTAATTAAATTTATTTAAATATGTGTAATATCTATTTAAGTTTGGGAGGTATTTATCTCTTTGTTAGTCACCATATTGAAAACATTTCATACTATCTTTAATATACTTTTGGAGGCACTAACAACATTGTGTTTGCTTTTCCTTGTTTGGAGGAGTTATGGATAAAGAACATTCTTTGTTATTATGAATAATGTAATGAGAAATTAAATTCTTGAAATGAGTAATGACAGATTTGTTTGTTTTATAAAATTTCTGTTTGGAGAAGTGTTCATATTATTCCTGTAGTTAAAAAGTGTGCGTGCATTTTAAATTATCTTAATTAAAATACATTAAAGTATTAAAATGATCCTCATAAAGTTTTTTTTTTTTTGTAAGTTTTGAGACATTAAATTAAACAAAATCAAAATTAAATTTAGTAGTGAAAAGATAAAAATAAATAAATAATGTGATAAAATAAATTGGCATCATTGCCATGGACCACCAGTAAAATTAGGTGCAGAGAAAGAATAGAAACTAACTTCTTTATTTTCATTCTTCTCATTTTTTTAATTAAAATTTTAGGCCTTTTTATAAAAATTTTTATATGAACTTGTAAAAGATCATTCTTAAAAACTTAGTTATTGGAATAAATATTGATTAAATAAAATTTAATAACATATTTAAAAATAACACAGTAATAAAATTATATTAGTGTATTATCTTTAATTCAGCTATTAGGAGGAAGTTGTCATTCATGTAATGACATATCTATTGTATAAAATACTAACATTTCCTTTATTTTAATGTAAGGACTAGTCCTTGTGGCATAGACCATAGAGTACTTTATTCTCTTTAAAAAAGTTATTCTCCTTCACTCTTTAAACATACAACATACTTACAAAGTAAGGATAGTAATCAGCTAGAAAGTTTAAAAAACAATGAAGAGTATAATAAATTAAAGAGAATAATCGGAAGGAAAAAAGAGAAGAAAAAAAATTCTTTAAGAAAAGGTTTTTTTTTTAATATAAAGAAACTAGATTTTTATATATTGTAAGTAGTCTTTTTCTAATTGTAAAAATGTAATTTTTTACAGTTTGTCAATAAAGCATTATGTCAATTGCTTGGTTATAAACAAGAAGAAATGCTGAATCGGAATCTCCCATTATTTCATCAATTAGGTAATATGGACCAAGTCATTAGTCAGCTTGAAAAAGGTGCAGACTGGAATGGTAAAATCAGCTGGAGATCTAAGAATGGAGAATATATCACATTGCACTGTCGAGCTATGGCGTTCAGTGAAGTTGGAATGTAAGGTGTTATCTAAATATATATGTTTTGCTTAGTGAATAAATTTGTTTACTATTTACTCATTCAAAGTTATTAATGCTATTGACTGCTACTGCAAATAACTGCAATATCTGTTATACCTGCAGATATATCTTATTGCAGATTATATTTGCAGATACTGCAACTCTTAATTTCACTAGTAACCAACGCTTTTCCATTGACTTCGTACTGAATAGGCCAAGATTTAACGTTAGCGAAACAATGTGGTTTTTTCGATTTACCAGTTAAGAGAGGTTTCAACTTTTCTGTCCCCGACATGTTCGCACCTAAAATAACTGTGACACGATCTTTATCACCTTGAAAAGTTAAAACTGCCCAGTTTCGTCAACGTTAAAAATGTTCACTGTTTACCCACGTATTACAAACTTCATTTACTAGCACTTTCACCACAAACATCTTTAAAGATTATTCCATGCCTATCTCTAAACTTATTAGGCCAACCCACATTAGCTTTGAAATTCGTACAATTGTCTTCAAAGTACTCAGCTTTTTCAAGTAAAATTGGTCCACTTACCGTGACTGTTTTTAAACCACTCTAAAACGCTTTTGTCAACATCGGGATACTGACTGACTTTACTCTTTTGATAACGCCCGAGTTACAGATACGATCTTTCAAAAATTTTGTTTATCGTTGAAAGCGTGTTGGGTGATATTGCGAATTTCATTGCGATCACGTTTTTCTTTTTTTTTCCCTCATCTACTTCCATTATGAGCCGTTTTTTAATAATCTAATGATTATGTTTCTAATTTCTTTATGACATTTTAAAAAAGAACAAAAAGAGTGTAAAAACAACTATCCAAACTAAATTCAAACTAAACCCGTAAAAATCGGTTGTAAGGAAAGAATATGAACACTCTTGTTTACAGTACTACACAAACCAAGACAGACGTACGAAAACTTGCATACAAGCTTTTTTTTTGTTTAGCCTCCGGTAACTATCGTTCAGATAATACTTCAGAAGATGAATGAGGATAATATGTATGAGTGTAAATGAAGTGTAGTCTTGTACATTCTCAGTTTGACCATTCCTGAGATGTATGGTTAATTGAAACCCAACCACCAAAGAACACCGGTATCCACGATCTAACATTCAAATCTGTGTAAAAATAACTGGCTTTACTAAGACTTGAATGCTGCAACTCTCGACTTCCAAATCAGCTGATTTGGGAAGACGCGTTCACCACTAGACGAACCCGATGGGTTTTGCGTTCGAGCTGAGATGGTTAAAAAGACACATTGACCAAGTCTTCTTACGACAAATGAGTTCCGGTGAATACTGACGCGTGATGTGTAAGATTTCGCTTCCTTCTTTACTTATGTTGATTCATTCTTCAGGAAATAAATCACATTTCATGTTTGTGAACTGAAAATAATATCGGTATTGCAGGTTCAATGTTGAACTGGGTTTTTTATTTTATTTTTTTGTAATAAACTAATCAAATTTTTTTCTTCGACTTACAGGATTTTTGTTCGAATTAAAGGAATTACGTTTCCACATAACGTAATACAATACGGCCGGGAATTAGAATAAATTTCGAGTTACAGGAATTGTATTCACTATCCTGGAATACAGAATAATTAATATTATTACCACCATTGTTGTTTTTACACATTTAAACAAATTAGCTATCACTTTGTCCATAATGATACACCTAAGATGTTTCTAATAAAATAAAATTAAAAATAAAGAGGTATTATTGTTTTAAAAATTAATAGATGCCATTTTGAAATTTGTCTTGTCTCAAAATTTTGAGTCTTTTTGCTGAAAATGGTGATTTCAACACTTATTCATACCAAATTTTATCAAACTATTTCAATCTGTTCTTGAGATATAAATTTTTTATTGCAAAAACAAAATGACTACCAGTTGGAAAACTGATCATCACCTGAAGATGGTTACTGGAACTTTCTTTATTATTTTGACATGAGCAATTTACTCCCTAAGTTTATCTACATATTTTGGGGTACTCTGCATATTACAAATTGTTGAATGTGTGGGTTGTGTGTCAATGTCATCTTTATAACTATTACCATTTAGCAGAGATACCATGGCAACTACGTATGTGCTGTTTCCCAACAGTAATTTTAAATGTTTGATTTCATTTTAATACAAGGTTTAACATTTTCTCATATTACAGGTAAGCTAGTTAGTTGGCATAACGGTAAAATTCTGCCTTCTTATTCAGTTTTTCCTTGGTTCAATCCTTAGCAAGGTTATAGCTTTCTTTTCCTCATCATTATAAAAAAATTATTTATTATTGTCCATATGTGTTTTGAGTGAATAAATGAGTAAATAATTTCTAAATGGTCACTATTTGAAATTTATCATTAACTTATGAATAACCCAATATATGAAACTATTAATTATAAATACACTTCCAAGTATTAAAACCAATAGTCACAACAACCAAATTAAAAATTATTTCATAAGATTCTCATCATTTTTGGTGGCCAAATCAATATAGATAACAAGTTGAGTAAAAGGTTGTGTACACAAAAAAATGTGCAAAGTGCCGGGTGATTTAAAAGCATATAAAAATATACTTAGATAACTTACAAATTCAGTTGAGGTCTCATTTCTTAGCAAAACACATCAAGTTTTGACTCGCACAGTCAAAAGTCTAATTAGGCAACCAGCGCTGCCACCAGTTTTGTTAAAAATGGATACACTTACTGGTGCAGAACATGCTCACTGTATTTTGATGTCATGGTCTGTAGTCACTCACTGCATTTGTATGTAATTTTCATAGAGAGTATAGTAATGGAGCCTTCTAGTAAGTAGGCATACAATTTACTCTTGGCACCAAACCTTCATTGAGACAAGTTGTTCTGTTAAACATACAAAATCACCAGGATGCCCACACATACCTGAAACTGTTGTGGAACAACTCAGAGAAAGCTTTTTACGTAATCTGAAGAAATCAACTTGACGTGTGTCATGTGAGACTGCGATACCAGAAACGACTGTTTGGCAAATTTTATGTAAATGATTGCATTTGAAGCTATACAAACTAACCATGGTTCAACACGTTGCAGATGATGACAAAACTGCTTGACTGCAGTTTTGTGTGGAAATGATGGATAGAATTGCAGACAACAATATAATTTTTAGTGATGAATCAACGTTTTACATCAGCGGCAAGGTGAATACCTGTAACTGCCACATACGGGCTAGCGAAAACCCTCATGAAACTTTGCAGCATATTCGTGATAGCGTTTTTTGTGTCCAAAGAAAATAAAGATTTTAGGACTGTTCTTCTTCCAGGAGACAACCATAAATGGTATCATAATGGTATTGGATATGCTTCAAAATTTTCTAATTCCTCAGTTAGACGATGATGACCAAGATGGACGCCATTAATACCAGCAAGGCAGGAGCACCATCTCACTACATCCTAGAAGTTCAAGATTTTCTTGATACTCGATTCCCAGGTCAGTGGATTGGTCATGAAAGTCCAATTGTATGGCCACCTTGCTCACCAGATTTGAATCAGTTACATTTTTCTTGTGGGAATTCATTTAAGATCTGGTTTATGTACCACCTTTGCCAGCTGATCTTGTTGAGTTAAGAGTTTGAATTACGTCATAGCTGCAGGGGTAATGCCCAACTTGCCGGCTACAGTCTGAAATGAAATCAACTTCAGGTGGACTGTATGACACATTACAAATAGAAGCCATATTGAACCAAAGTGAATATTGAGTGACAAACTTGATGTGTTTTTCTATGCAATGACATCTTAACTGAATCTGTAAGTTTTCTCAATAAATGTTTATATGCTTTTAAAGTTGTGAAGTCCTTTTTGAATTACCTAGTATTATATTAGATATTTTTAATTGATGTTATATAATGTTCAGTGGATGAATCCTTTTCCTCACAACCGTAGTTTAGCTTTGTAATGAATTATTAAAGTATTTAAATAAATTTACTTATATAAATTTGTAAAAAAATTAGTCAAAATTTAATTTAAAAAATGTTTATATTCATTAAGTTATATTTTATTTATTTGTGGTTTTTTTATGGTAATAGTGACCATATAATTAATTATAATTGTATATTGCATGATAATTTTAAATATTTTACGATTACTTTGAAATCCCTAGAATCTGTTTTTTTTTTAAGTTTCCTGGAAAATGTTTCTTATGAAAGATTTTTGTATTAATATTTTTTATTCATTGACTAAATGTTACTTTAATTTTAATTAAAGTACTATTTTAATTTTTAAAATAAAATATTTTAAACATTTTAATTTTTTTGAACTCTTAATCATATTGATCAAATTATTTTCAGTGAAGCAACACATTATATATACATGCAAGAAAATCCTCATGAGCCTACAATTTGTTCTCATGGAAGTGTTCCTTCTGTACGAAAAGGATCATATGACGTCAAATCTATCAATAGTGAAGGTTAGTTAACTTTTTTTAAATAGTGTAAACTCACAGAGATTATGCATGGTATTGTATTAGCTCACAAAAATTATGCATGGTATAGCTTAGTTGAACTTAGATATATATGGCCAAGGTGAATAAATATAATTTATTTATTTATTAATAATTAGTGAGAAATTTTATTGGATTTTCAATGTATTATCCACCCATGAATAATTCAAAAAATATATATACATATATATAGTGAAATACAAAAGTAAATTAGGCTTATAAAGGGAGAAAGTTGTATTAAAATCATTTATTGAAATGTTTTTGTCTTTTCATATGATCTAGTTTGGTGATTAATAATTATATTAGCTACAGAATTCTCACCGAAAGCGTTTCTCTGATATTACATTATTGTTTTATGAAATTACATCATTGCTCTGTGCTTTTTCCATGATTCTGTAGCTCCCAGAATTAAATATACATAAGAATTCGTAATAGTGATCAGTTTAAAAGTTGGTTAAATCTCATTTCTTGTCTCAAACGTTTTCATCAATGCTGTTGATCAGTACTCATGATGAAGCTGTTTTATATCAGTACCCATGATCTAGCATATTTTTAAACTATTCTTTGATTGTTTTATTATTTGGTTGTAAGCTAATTAAATACTGTTTTTTTGTCCATCTAAAAAAAATAAAATGTTTTTCCTAATATGGTGTACAACATATTAATGAATATTAAATGTAGCCCTAAACTATTACAAAAAAGGTGAAAATTTTTTTTATTTTTTAAATCAAAATTAGTATAAAAGTATTTGTAATATGCATCTAGTAAAACAATGAAATACAGCAAAAATTTTGAGAAAAAATTACTCATTTTCTAAAGAAATGAAAAGGTGCTTCTAGAATGTAATTATATTTAGAGAAATTATAATAGATATTGACAGCACCAGTTTTATACTTCTTCAAAAAAGACCTTTACTATTTGGTCAATTAGTATATATGATGTATTTTAAGTTTTTTTTTTGTTTTGGTACTATTAGTACCAAGTAGAATGAAAATTTCACTAATATTCAACAAGAAATGTAAAATGTGTTTACTTTAATCTACTGACATTGTTGAATACATACTGCAGATTACAGTACTGTAAAAGTAAAATTGCAAATTTTAATATATAAAAAGGTATTTTTTCTCTAAGCTAAATACAAAGAAAATATTGAAAATAATTCATCAAGAAAATGTAACTTTTATTAAAATTAAGAAAACATTGCAGTGTAAAAAAAATCCCTTACCTTATTTTTATTGATTTTAAGATAAATTTTAAAATTATTAAATATCAGAAATTTACACCACGTTGCCTTGGCTCTTTATATCTTGTTTCCATGAACTGGTTTGTAAATGTAAATCCTGTTATGTATAGTGCTTGTATGTGTATTCTTTGTTACTGTGATTGAATGTGCACCTGGTCTGTACAATGTAATTTTAATTTGATAACTGCAGTTAATTTATGTACCCCTTGTGTGTTGTTTTTATCAACTTCTTTTGAACTGAATCTATATGACCTTGTTTATTTTTTTTGGTTTTAAGAGTAAGATACATTTTTCCTATGAGAAAAAATATTCTCTGAAGTAGCTGTCCTTTCCAGTAATTCTGTATGAATGTTACCTATTGGATATTATCATTATGTATTTTTTGACACAATATACTGTATTTTGAAAATGAGACATTGTTATTGTCTTTTTTTTCAAAAGTTTTGTAATATTTTAAAATTATCAAAGCACCATGCATATATCTTCTTGATGGTTGCTAAAACCCTTACTAAGGTTCTTACATTAACTCTTCAACTTCTGAAATCCTCAACATAGAGTATATCAGGATCATACCTGCACTCATAAAACCAAAAATTGTGAAAGAAGGCTTAGGATAAGGAAAATGGATGGAGGGTGAAAGAGAAAAGCAATCCCTCTGGGGTAGTTTATAATCTTGTACAATATCTTAAATTTTCCTTAGAATTTATCTACTGACTTTTAACTTGTATATTTGATAGTAGATCTTTTTCGTATGGTGTTGGGATATTTCTTAGTCGATATTGACAAAAAGCTTCAACTGTATTGCTAAAAATAACTACTACAGTATATAATACAATATTTTACAGTAGCATGATGATTATTTAACATAATTGTAAAATTAATTGTTATTCAAATTTAACAATACTTCTTGTTAATTACACCCAGGTTGAAGTTTCCATGAATACCTTCCCTCCAATTACTCCATAAGTCAGTCCTTTTCTGTTGTAAGTCATTGCATATCTTCTTTATCTCTTTTTATATTACTCTATCACCTTGTTCCTTGTTTATCTCATGGACTTTCTCCTTGATAAGGCCTTCCTCAGTTTTTTATTTGATGGTACTTCCACACCCCTTAAATACATTTCGGATTTGTACTCTCACATATCACTCCTATTTTATTTCTTTTAATTTTTACAATAATGTTCTCAAAAATATATTTCATTTCTTTTCTTCTAAATGGATTTTAGATTTCTCCTAAAATCTAAAATCCATCCTCCTACATATTTTATAAGAATTGGTGCTGAATAAACTTTAAAAACATTATTGCTTAAATTTATAAGACACACAAACTTTTTCAATAAAAGATAAAAACAATTTGGTCCCTGTTTACTTAAATAAAAAAATTTACTTAGTACCCTTCACAGACATATAACTCTGGTTTATATGTTGTTATTGTATATGTTTATGTCATTTATAACTTCCTAAATTACTGCTTTCTTTTTTTTTATCATTTGGTCAGAATTCTAAAAAAAGCTTTTCTATGAAAAAAATGTTTAAAGATCTTTAATTAATTTTTTGCTAAAATGGATCCATAAAGAAAGTTGAGAGATCTTCCTTCAAGATTTGATTCAGGATTAAGATAAGTTTATAATTTATCCTCAGTTTTTGTTTGAATCAGTTTTATTGTTCTTACATAATTCACAGACTGACTAACTAACTGGATAATGGACACTATTCAGATTACAGATTAATTTGTTTTCAACTTTACATGAAATGCTGAGATACTGTTAAAAAACTGTTTTGAAAATCGTATCACAAAGATTTAATTTTATATGATGTAAATTAACTTAAAATCAAAATTAAGTTATTCCCTACTTTCAGATGTTAGTAGTTTTACAAGTTCTAACTGGTAAGATAAGTCTTATCAGGAAAGATTTCATGATTCATGTGAAAAATTATGACCTCAAATTTGAAAAAGTCAAAATAATAACTAACTATATTCAAATATTTTTAATTTTGATCATATTTTGAATGTAGTCTTAATTTTATAATTAAATTATATGAGGGTCATTCAAATATAAACTGGAATTTTAGTAATAGTGTAGTAATAGTGGGTATAAGTGTTGGGAGTGTGCATATAACCTTCTCAGATACAGGTGGATACAGCAAAGTATCGGCAAGGTGGATTTCATGTTTTCTCACTGGGCACAGAGAAATGTCCAGAAAGACATTTGTTGGCAACTTCTGAATCACTTTGTGAAGGAAGGCAAGGTATTTTTGTACTGTATTGTGACCTATAATGAAATGTAGGTCTACCACTACATCTCAGAAAACATAAGAAGAAATATGGTTTGGAGAAAAGTGGGGAGGAGGTACCGATCAAGGCCAAGAAACACTTATCAACTGGAAATGTTCTGGCAACTATGTTTTGGGATTCAAAAGGTTTGCTGCTGATTAATTTCCTGCATGAACAAAGTGTGGTAAATGTGGCACACTATTGCCAGTTGTTGGATGACATCAGGGCTGCTTATCACATACAGACGATGCTGTAAACCAATTTGCAACGTCCTCCTTCTCAACAACACATGACTACATACAGCAACTCAGACTTGTAATAAACTTGCTAAAGTTCATTGGACACCTCTTGAACATCCATTGTACAATCCAGACTTGTCAGCATGTGATTTACACATGTTTGGTTTGGTGAAAGAAGCTTTTGGAGGGGAAAGATTCGAAGACAATGCCACAGTTGAGCATTATGTGCGCAATTCATTGTTTGAGCAAATATCTTGTTTCTTTTTTTATGAGGAGATCAGGAAGCTACCTCTTCAGTGGAGAAAATATATTTCTGTTGAACAAAACTAAGTAAAAAAGTAAGGTAATTTATTTGTAATTTTATCTGATACAATAAAGTTATGTAAACAAATTTCGGTTTTTAGTTGAATGACCCTCATATATTATTTACTTCTTCAATACAATTAAAAAAAAAAAATCAATTTTGTCATAGGTTTTAATGATAAAATATTATAATTGATGAAAAGTGCTTTGAGTTTTTTATTATCCAATATTTTATGTTGTACAGAGGAATTTCAGGCATTTTTGTAATGATTTTTTATATATTTATTCTTTTTTTAATTTTGCAAAAATTTATTTAATGTCACTTGCTGATTCTGTCATTTTATTCTGTCTACTTATAAGCATTCTGATTAGTAACTGTTATTAACTTGAAAAAATTTCCCAAGAAGACAGTTCATTAGGTCCTCTAAAAAAAAGCAACTGTGTAATTTCAAAACCAACAGTGCATGTCAAATAATTTTTTGTTAATGAAAATCATCTACAAAATAATTAATACCATTACCAAATTAATTAGAATAATTTATTTGCTTAAAAATTTTTGTTTATTCTTATTTTACTTAATAGTATTTACTTGTATTTCGTAATTATTAAAAGAAAAAAATGTTTAATGAAAGTCAAGAAAATGTTAATTTTGAAATTTAGTTTCTGTTTATCACAGTAATTAAATTTTTTTTTTTTAATTTGTTTATTAATAGTTTGTTAATTTTATTATTGTATTTTCTTTTTGTTTACTTTATAGCAGATGCACCAGAACTTGACAAAATTTTCTCAGGCCTGGCCAGTTATGGTAATTTTCTTTCTTATAATTTCATAAACCATTTAAACAAAAAAAAAAATTCACCAAAATTTACTTGGGCTTTGGCCTGGTTACTTACCGTGCCTATCCTTTATTTGATTACAACCTGTCTTTTATAACTACAAATTATTTACTTAACTTAATCTCTCTTATTTCTAAGAAGCTAAATCTATTTTAAAAAACAAAATAACACAATTAATACTCTCGAAAAAATTGTTTCATTTGTTAAACAGTTGCGATTAAAATAATTTAATCTATTTCTTTTCTTCTTATTCAGTAATTTTAGTTGTGAAATTATATATTGAACATGAAGTTATCACTCCAGCTTTATTTTGCCTACAAGGTCGACATTGGCTCTTGTACGACTGCCTTCTGGTACCAATTTATCCATACCTAAGTCTACAACTTACCTCTTCCACTCTGGTTATTATTTCTAGACAGTTTGAACTTACTGGTTAGCTTACTAATTAATAAACTTAATTACTGGTATAGTAAGCCCTTATTTATCATCATCATCATCTTATTCTGGAAAAGAGCAAAATTATTGAAATGGCATATTAAGTTATTAAACAATGCAACAGAAAATGGGATTTTTTTTAGAAAGTTACAAAAATGGAACTTTTTCCTATTATGATATTTTCTGGTATAACGCACTGTTGAAAGATGATTTGACTGAACTTGTAATTATGTCAAAATCTTTTATATTAACAGATTTTACGATTTTTTGTAATGGTCTCTTTTTTCTATAAAAAAAATTTATAACTTTATTCTTAAAAAGTCTTTTCAGTTTCAACCTCACCATTCTTTAAATTTTTTTATCTGTATAATTTGCGGATGCCTTTTAATTACTTATTAGAAAAAATGCTGCAGTAAATGATTTTCTGATCAGATTTGCTTCAGTTTGTGATAATTAAAACTAATAAATGATGAGATTAATAAAATCCAATATTATTTAATATCATATAAAATGTAGAAATGATTTCATAAGGGTTGAATTTTTGGCTTAAGATATCATACTCAAAATATGCTACACTAGATTACCTTAGTATATGTAGTATATGACCTACCAAAATATTCATTCTGTACATAAGATTTTACTTTCATTATTTTTCCAAGATGTCTTAAAATTTTTTCATTCCAAACTATCATCCCCGCTCACCTAAATCTTCTATGTGATATGTGATATTATGTTGCAGAGGTTTCATTGTGTCCCCTAAAACCTTTCTTCAGTTAATATTTTACTACTATTAAGCACATCGAAGGAATTTTCAGATAGTTTAATAAACTGTTACTTTTTGGAAGATACATTTTGGACACCAGATTTAATGCCAATTTTTGCAGTTCTTAGTGTGTATATGGACAATTACAAACTAGTATGTCAAATAATAGCTGATGAAAGAAATAACAGTAGAAGAAATTTTAGAAAATAAGGACAACAGGATCAGTGGTAGTGAAGATGAATTTAATGTTGAAGCAACTAACATTCCTTCAATACAAGAAGCACTTAATGAACAGAAACAGTAATCAAATGTTTTAAAGCACAGAAAAATTTCATTTTAATGAAAGTGTTACAACTTAATTCACAAAGCAAACCACACTATATATAACAGTTGTATTAAAATTTAAAAATTATATTACAATTTGAAAAGAAAATAATTGTTTTGAAATTTTCAACTTTTAGTTTTGAAGTTTTTGACAAGTTTGAACATTGAAATAATTTTTCGGCATAAATATTCAAAAGCATTCATAAATATTCTAATTCTTCTTTCAAGAATTTAAAAAAAAATTATTTTGCATAAGCATTTTAAGTTTTTAAACTCACATAAGCATCAATTAATATATTTAATTTGTCCAAAGCAGTGCCTACCATTCAAAAAATTTTTCATTAATTTTAAATGAAGGAGTCCTTTTTCTCTTCAGTCTCCATATAGAAAAAAATTCTAGTTTGTTTTTACTTAAGTTTTTAGTCATTCTTTGAAAATATTGAAAAGTTCTGTGTACCTCTATGAAAAGGAATTAAAAACAAAAAGAATTTGCCCAGAAATGAATTCAGCTTAAACAATAGTGAAATTGCGGATATTCAATTTAATATTAATTTATTTTACCAAAAAATTGTTTTCTGTTAGCGAATGCAATAATTAATAAAAACAAATAGACAAAGGAAAATCTTGACCAGATGAGCAAGAACAAAAAGAAAGCTTTTCTGCAATTAAAAAAAAAAAAAAAACAAAAAAAAACAGAAAAATACTTGGACAGAACATCCTACAGTTGCCAATTGTTAAAAGTAAAATTTTCTTTCTTTTATTACATTTTTTTGTTATAGTACAGAAAATTATGTACCACCAAAATTGTATTTCCTTAAAGACTTCCGATCAGCTAGCCTTTAATCGATTTTTCCTGCTATTCATTGTGATAATCCCCTGTTTTCTGGTCTCATTAAAAACCAAAATAGCATTTTCTACTTCTCACTTCCAGCCTGGACTATTATTACCCTTGAGTCTTAAAAAATTTCCTTTTTGTATCCACTGATAGATTTTCAGTCTACCCTTTACTCTACAATTCCGTTGAATTATGTAGGACTCATCAGAAAATATGCTAGACCTACCTTTTCTCCGAAATTCTCAAATTTTGTTCAAACATGTAATTTATTTAAAGTGCATATCATGCTTTTAAATTAAAAATTTTCTGTTGTCTTTAGTCTTCCTGCATTTGAATCCATGTTCCTTAAAATTTTATTGAGTTACATGGTTGAAATTAAATTTTAATTCCAAATTCTATAACTTCTTAGAGTAGCCAATCTGTGATTGTTTTATGAAATTATACAGTATTTTATTCCACATACACATTTCTGGAGATTATCAATATTTACTTTTTTGTTTATTGTTAAATGAATATTGCCGGGTAATACTTTGTTTTCTACATCGTTTTTTTTTCTCCTTCAGTAATTTCCTTAATGTGTGAATTGATAATTCTCAAAGATATTAACCACACAATCCTAAATTTTCATAACATTTTCATGCATAACATTCCAGAATCTTATTAAGTACCACCTCTGTGCTTCAGTTGAGGGATTTTGATTTAGTATTAAAAAAATATTGTTTGTTGTTCGTAATATTGAAAGATACTGTATGTTGTACCAAAAAAAATTAAGTCAAAGTCTAATAGATACAACTATCAAATGGTGTAAAGTGATTAAAGACTGAAAATTGTCATACTACATAACAGTTCATGCCCTTCCTATAATATATATACTCCCACCACATCCATTCATCAATACCAGCACATAGCCTTATGCAAGCAAAATTAACTACTGTGCCTCAACCAATTATTTACAAAACTTAGACTTACTGTACATTTTTTGTTTCATTTTTTTTTTTATTATTGTAACTACCTGATTCTTGTATAAACTATAAATAATTCTGTATTTCAAATTAATGTTTCTGGAAATTTTACCCTCTCTGTTCAGATGCCTTTTTGATATTTATAAATTTCATGTAGGCTGTTTTTTTTCTATAGTCTGATTTCCAAGATTAATTTGAAGCCTGAAATTATTTTTTATGTACTCCTGTTCTATCAAAAGCTGAAACATATTTGCTTAGTCACAGATCTGACTTTGTATAATGTTTAGTTATAAAACTAAAAAATCGTCATAAGTCTCCAGCAACAAGCACAGTAATAAAGTGATATGATGTTAAATAATGGCTTACTTTAAACTATGAACCGATACTATTAATTTAAAATAAAAATTTAGATTATTTTAGACTTTTAAGGAATTAATAAAATCGTAAAATATAATAATAATTATTTAATTATATTTTATTACATCTGTTTTTTTTAGTTTGTCAATTTTTTTTAGCATACATGTTTTTTCACTAGAGGTAATTTGGGAACTGACAAATCTTCATCTAATTGCTGATAAAAAAATACTTTCTGCAAATATGAGCCTTCTTTCTCCAATAAGGTCATCAGAAACTGCTATCAAAATTTCACAACTTTCTACAAATATCGGCAGCTTCAATTCTCCATTAAAGTCATCAGAAACTCCTCTCAGAATTTCCAGTTTCTACAAGTATCAACTTCAATTTTCCAGTAAAATCAGAAACTAACATTCCAGTAAAATCAGAAAGTAACAAAATTATGCCTCATTCGAGTAGAAAATTACCATCGATTCAAGTGACATCGTCTAGTAAAACTGGTACTCATTTTTAATTAAAGAACAATTGTAAAAATAATGCTAATTATTGCTTTTTGTGAAGTAGTCTGGTAATGTATTAATGCTTTGGCATTGAGCAGTATGATTGTAGTCATATATTTTTCCTCTTTTGTAAAAGATACATCAATTGATTTAATATTAAAACTTTTAAAAATATTACTAATGTATTGAAAAATATTTTTTGAGTATTTTTTGTTTATTGGTATCCTGTAAATAAGATGTTTTTTCCAGTCTCTTAAAAAAATGTATTTCCTTTAAAAAGTAAGTTTATGAAATACTTTAATTTCATTGGAAATTTAAACAATTTATTGTTGCTTCTTTTTTCCTTTAGAATACGAAAAAATTCAATTGTCACAACAGGAGGAGTTGGTTCAGAGGACCTCATTTGAATTGGCATCATCAATAATAGTGCTAATAAAAAATTTGGTATACTCGTATTTACATGAGTTACACAATCTTTTTTTAATAAAAATCCCCTCCTGTCTTAGCCTTAAAAACTTAGTAAAATAAGATTAAAAATTTTAAAAAGTTCTATTCATGTATTTTTATGTAAAATATTTTGTATTTTTTCATATATGTAATAGTTATAAATATTTTTTTTTTCAGTGGGGGCTGGGTTGAAATCTGTGTCAAGCTTGTTATTTTTCTTGGATTACAAAATTAAAGTTTCTAGCTTTATGAATAGCAAGTTAGAAATTTAATCACCTACAGAAAAATGATTTAATAATTAATTTACTTTGTTTTAACAAATTTCAGGATTTCTTAACTTTTGCACTTACGTGGTTTTGGGAAATGTGTTTGGAATTTGAATTATTCAATGAAATTTAAACCATCACAATGTTCTGTAATATTAAATTGGCTAATGTATTGAGTATAATTAAAATACTAATTAATAATTAGTATTTTAATAATTAAAAATGTGTCAGTTGTTATTACCTGTGATTTTTTATAGGTTAGTATTAAATAACTATTAAAATTTGGTACAGTCTTTGAAGTTTATTAACACGAAAAAAACATTATATCATTATGTGGATACCACTTGAATTTTGAGTATATAAATTATTATAAAATTTGTTAATGATAAACAAGTAAGTGTACAAAAAGATACAGGCGTATTACATAATATTTGTTAATACTGTAGACGACTTCTTTACATGTTCAGTTTCGATCAAAACATGAACTGAGAGAATATTTGGCTGATAAAACTGAAAAACAGTGAATATAATGATCGTTGATAATGTAAGAGTACTTATAAAAATATATTAAAAGAATCCTAATTTAAATTTATTATATTACAGAACTATGAATAATTTAAAAACATATCCAGTGAGCAGCTCTATATAAGTTATACAGCTTTAAAATGAATTTATTGTTTATAACCATAAATAACTTGATTTATTTATTTTCCAACAGAATAGATTGAGAAGTGAAATTTTGTTTAACTGTTTACAGAATTTTTTTTCTACAATCAATTGTACTGAAGTGCGAGACCAGTAGCCAAAGATAGAAATTAGTTGTTAATTGCTAATCCAAATTTGAAAGATATTATGACTCATTATCACTTGAAAAAGTCCATCATATTTTATAAAAATAGTTTTAAATTTTATCTCTTAATAATTTCCTTACATAACTACCAAAGAGGTTACAGCAGAACAACAACTGAGATCAGTTGGTCTTGACCCATTGCTGTGAGTGATGTTGCATGCATGCGATGCACAAATGGCTCTTACTTTCTGAATGACCTACATGTATATACATCACAATCACATACTCATCACGTCCGTCATCGTGTGTTAAATTAAAAACAAACTTAGATTCAGACATCAAATGATATGTTGGCTTACAACATCTATTTATATTATAGTAGGTGTTGAAAATGTCCACCCCAAGCTTGAAGCAGGTGCAAGCCCGTAGATCATGTTGGATGCCATTTTGCATAGAAATATATACAGTTGATAGATATAATCTCTTTTGTACTATCCTATTTTAGGTCTTGTACAACACATGGAATCTGTTGGTACATATAATATTTGAGATACCCCCAGAGAAAGAAATTCACAGGTTATCAGACAGCATAAACTTTTTGAAATCAAGTGACTGCCAAGCATATCTTCCAGAAACTGCATAGTATCATAAGACATGTGATATGCTGCAGGTAACTACAACATTCGTCTGTTTGCAAAAGTACAATAAATTGCAAGTTTATATAACAAACTGTAAATTACAAACTGGAAATTGGAAATTTACAAACTGGAAATTGAAGTCGTGTCAAAAAATTTAGATCCCACTATTCATTGTCATGAATTTGCACAAAAAATCCCAACTTTCAATGAGTGAAATCATATTTTTGTAACCCAGAGGAGTTTTCTATTAATCTGCTGTGCTGGCTATTGATATATCTACTAAGGAGGAAATACATTTGTCAATAAAAAACAATCCATCCAAGTTCATTCCATGACATCTTACCAATGTCTTTTACAGTATGCAGTTCATCTGAGAGTGTCTGGTTCTTTCAGTTCTTGTATACATTGCACATAACTAAGCATACAGACATAATTTCTTTGTTACCTTATGTGCACTCCCATATAACATCTGTATTTGTATGTCAATTCATGCAAAATATTTGTTAAGGGCTATTCTAATGCTGTTCTTCCTCCCATAATTTTAGTCCATTAGCAGATGAAAATACATTATCTTCTTATCACCAGTGCTACTACAAGTCTCTCAGAAATGACTGACAATAATCATAATTGTTGAGTTGTTGAGCACAGTCACTTGTTAATACTTTCAACAAAATTGTTCTTTCACATGTGCATTTGTTTATCTTTAAAAATATCCACAATAAATACCCACTGTGCTCTAGAAAATGGTATTTGTTAATGTTATACAGCATAAATACCCATTGTGCTGTAGAAAATAGTATTTTTTAATATTCATAACAAACTTGCAAAAAATAGCATCCTTCAGTCAGGTCTGTGACTACTAAGCATGTGCATATACTCTCTACCTTGGGAATCATTGTAATGCCATCTTCTTAATTTAATTTAATTTATTTCATCTTTAAATTAAAACACGTAGTAGAAATTTACATTAAATGAATATTTTACTGTAAATGTGTATTAAAAAAATATGTGTTCAGACAACACAAGAAAATTATGTCTTTTAAGATAACTGTAGTTTTTTAAGTACTTAGAACATAAAAATAAGTCAATAAATTAGATTCAGTTTTTAATATTAATAATGACATTAAATAAGTATTTTATTCATATATATTAAAATTATATATGGAGTTATTTTAAAAATTATTTCAAAATTTAAGCATATGATGTCCTGTAAATTTAAAAAAAATTAAATCATTCACATATCAAATGAAAAGCATACATGCAAAAGAAAAACCACATATAAATAAAAATTTCCACTATGATAATTATGAAATAGACTTACAGTGCTTTTTAAATTATATTAATCTGTCCAAGAAGGCTTATAAAGCTGACAACGCTGTAAAGCAAACAAAATTATTGGTAATAAACTTAAAAAAAGAAAGAAGAATTTGAGTTACTAGATTATGTAGTTAAATGACACATTTATGTGGCTTAAATTATCTCAATTGAATTCTGATGTGTTTTAAAGTTCATCCTTATTATCATTTTAGTACTTTTACTTACAATTAATAATATCTCCATGTCATACTCGATAAAACTTTTATCCTGTACTAAAATTAATATTGAAAATTATTTATAATTTATTATTATCATGCAATTATTATTGAATATTTTATTCATTTATCATAATTATATTTTAAATTACAATGGAAACACATTTTTAAAAATTAATATCAAAGTAATCATCTGCTGAAATTGAAATATGACAATTTTCTTGATCACTTCGTTTTTTATTATGAGTCACTGTTATTCATTTTCTGTCATCTTTACAATTAATAAGTTTTTTATCTACATTCAACTATGTATTTTTCTCAGTGATCTCAATTAGTTTTAATCTGGGCCACTTGTTTAAATTAAGGTATATATTTTCCTTACATATGTAACAATGTTTTGTTACAATGAGGATCTACATTGTACCCTCCAACATAATATGAATAAGAAATAATTATTAATCATATTAATGACAAGTATATTATTTTTTTATTTTTATTTTTTTTAATAATAGGTAAATATCATTTGACTAAAATAAGGGTTATATAATAGAAGAGATACAATATTTCCCAATCCAATATTTTATAATACTTGGGAAAATCTGTTTCCAAAGAGACTTATAAAAATAATTTCAAAATATCTTCTTGAATAGAAAAGTGAATCTTATTTTTGTAAAAATTATCTTATTTTTCTGAAATAATTTGTGATTTCAGACTGCAGAAATTTTTTATATATTGTTAAGGAAGGTATCTGAAAGTTTATGAAAGTTCAGTTTATCGCTCATTTTCTTATTTATAATTCCAGATTTCATTCTCATTTGAATATACATCTTAATTTCTATTTGTTGTTTAATTTGAAAGGTTGAAAATATAGTAAAATTTGTATTATTCTTTTGTGAATGTATATAAACAAATTTATGTAAAATGTAATATCTGTTTACTGCTGAAATGTAACTGGCGTAGTTATGCTTATTTGTATCTAATTAAATCATTGCTATAGAATATTATTTATTTTATTTGTGATAATCTTCTTCTTTTATCAGATTTATTTTAATTTGTTTCATGCACACCACAGATTCTTTTTTCTCAAGGTGCTTTTATTTAACTCTTTAATTATTGATGGGCTAAAATTTTTTCAATTTTTTTTTCAGTTTAAACTTCAAATTCAATATATAGAGTATTTTGACTATTCTAAATCTCATTTTTTATAGGAGCTCAGTCTTCTAGAAGAATGAGTTTAGCAAGATTGCATAATCTACCCCTGGAAACACCTATAACAAAGATTATCACGTACATAAACATTGTCCAAGAAAACTCTTCACCTCAAATGAATCAAATGTTAGACAAGGTAATTTTATTTATTATTTTTTTTTTTTCATTTAAATGCTGTAGTTTGATTTTTCTAAGCAATATCTACATTAATTTTTTCCTTGAACTATCATTTTTATTCATACCTTCATTTGAAAAATGAGTACACATAAACTTTGCAGTTAGTTTTATTATTTAATAATAATTAAAACTTTTATAAAATTGTTGTATTATAAAACAAGACTGTCTTTTTTGATGAAGAATTATACTCATTTAGCAAGACTATAACAGCTATGAATAAACAGTTCGGGAGCAATCATAGCTTGGGTGGTAATAACAATCTTGTGGTTCTGTTTACTGTCTAAATAAAATCACATGGTAGAACTTTAACTTTTACGAAAATAAAAATTGATGGCAATATTTTTATATTGTTTATCTCTTAAACATCAGTGTGTTGAGCAGAATACACTGTTTTCTGTGCTGTTGTTTGATCAAACTACCAATTCTCTCTGCTCAGTGGTGTAGGTCTCTGTTCCATATAAGATAACATTCTAAACAAATAATTTTGCAAGCTTTCTCAAGTAATTTTTCCATTTTTAATAATTCCTTAATCATTAATCTTTTCAAATGCTATGTTTTTAAATAATTAAATGTTCTCATCCATTCTGATTTCTTCCCTTCTAAGAAACATACTCAGATTAAAGTTTACACTTCAGTACTTTGGTACTCTTTATTTTATGTATGTTTATATATAATATTATAAGTATACAATAGTTTATGTTAAGTCTTCACCATACATCATAGTAAAATACTTAATTATTTAGATGGAAGAAAACCATCTCTATTAAAAATGTTTCTTTGTGATTTTTGTTATCTTAGATATGACACATCCACATGTGAATGCATACACACACATGTATATATACAGAGAGAGAGAGTTACATTGACTCCTTATTATACATAATTTACTAATTAAAAAATATATATTAAAGATATAATTTGTATGATACTGTTTTCTGAAAATAAATTATTTAATTATATAGTAAAATGTAATTTATAGGGTCCAACGCCATCCCATGCATTAAGACGCAGTTCCAATGACTCTGTAGCTGCATCAGCTCTTAAAACAACACAAATATCTGGAAAGCCTTCTTTCACACTGTTCTCGTCTCCTGTCTTAAAGGAACTCTTGGATTCTTCACTTATGTGGGACTTTAGTATATTTAAGCTAGAAGAAACAACTGGAGGAAGGTTAACGTTTATTTTTATTCATAAATATAAATCTTGCAATCAATATTCACTGCCATTTACTGCATGTTAAAATAAGATGTCATTAATCTAAATAAAAACACAGGCAGTTCATTTTTGATAAAACTTTCTGGCTGCACCAGAGATTATTGTTGTGAATTTTTTAATGAATAAAATATTCACTAAAATTGATCTTAAATAAATTGAAAGAACATTTATGAATTTTTTTGTTAATTTAGGAGTTCCAAAATCAGGGGAGGGGGTATTGTTATTTAAGTGACTTCATTGTTTAAAAAAATACATTTAAAGCATTAAATATCTAGAATTGCAAAAAAAATATTTTGGGGGCTCTCATACTCAAGGGGAAACATTTGAGTAAAACTAATTTTTAAGAAAATAATAATTCCTTAATGGTGATAATAAATTAAAAAAGACCTTCTTAAAATTGTTTAAAAAATTCAAACTTACAACCATAATTTTAAATAAACTAAGTTGTAATTTTCTAAAAAGAGGGAGAAAATTTTTGGGTAATTTTTTTTCAAGAAATCCTAATCAAAAATTAAGATTTTTACTTTTTAAATGCAGTGGGTAACTTGCCAGAAAATTGTTTTCAATTTAAAATAAATGTTTAAAAACGTTTTTAATTAAAAAAATATTTTTTGATACCACGGGCCATTGATGTGGGATGGGAAAAATTTTTATAGTGTTGTGAAGTCCTTCACAACTATATTGATGTAGAAAATATAGATGCAAAAAACTCTAACTCCTTTCTGAAGTAATATATAAAAAAAAAAACAAAATACATAGTAATTTATTTATTTGAATGTTAAATAAAAAAGTTAGTAATTTGAAATTAGATAAAAAACCTTTAACTTCTATAAGAATAATGTTTTCCTAAAGTGTGAAAAGATATTAAATTTTTACTTTCCTGGACTACCAAATTTGACTTTGATGTTATGAAATTTCATTTTTTTACTATATTTGTTATCAAAATATAATTGTTACTATTTTGAAAGGTAAGATAATGCATTTGTAATAAATATTCATAAATTAACTGAATATATACAGTACACATTACTTTTACTTTCCCGTCTACATCCCGATTTAGCTCTGGAAGGAAAAGTATTGTAATCGGTCCTATTTGGGTATATGCGGTTTTCACCGGATCTTGACGTTTTCACACCTAAGATACCCAAAAAAACTGGATGGAAATTTTCCGGATATTAATATTCTTATGTTGTGTGTGTTCGGTGTCACACTATAAATCACTTTATATCTTCACAACTACGGGACCGATTTTCACCAAACTTGGTCAGATTGATTCTATATGTGGGACACTGATGCCATTAAATTTTCAACTTAAAAAGTCAAAAGGGTAAGGCTGTAGAACAAGGTCACTCTTAGTATCTCGAGAATTCACCTAATTAAAGTCATAATTTTCTTAGGAAAATTTTTTACCAATTAAAAAACAACAGTCTAAGAGTTAAATTGCACCCCCACTTCAAAAATGCTGTTGTAGTCAACCGCTATGTTGAGACGTCACAGATGAGGGGTAGAATTAAATAAATGAATAATATTTAATGAGTAACAAAGTAACTTGGTCTGGCTGGGGTCTCGAAATCGATCGCCCAGTTGACTTGTTACCTGGTACATTAAGCTTCGCGGCTATACTGATCTGCCGACCGTACAAGCGAAATTTGATCTATGTAATTTGTGAAATTACATTAGTTTAGTTATTGCCGACCGTCGCCGCTAATACGGCCACACCTGCGCGAATTAAATACAGTATGCGCGAGCGCGCTTTAGTTAGAATCATTGAATTAAACAAACGAAAAAATATTATATTTAAATAAAATGATAAATATTTTTAATTTGAGTGTGTAGGCCCCATGAATCAGAAACAACCCACACTGACGGGTAATTTCTACAATTCTGTTGTTAGCTTTTTCCGTATTCTTTTTAATGTATGGTGAGGAATTATTTAATTTAACAGAATTAATTATAAATATAATGTGATTAATTTAATATACATTAATTTTTTGTAAAAAAGGTCACGCTCTAGATTTTTTCTTTTTTAAATATTTAAAAATTTCTACTCCACTTAATTTAATTTGTATATATAAATTATTTTATATAAATAACCAAGATTATTAAGTTTGTTTTTGGTTAAATTCAGTTATATTTATTTGTTTTTTCAATTGTCAAATTAATTATTCGCGTATTAAAATTTGTTAACAATGTTTAAATTATTTTATCCAAGTAAGAAAATAATAAAATTAAAAAGGAAAAAAGTTTATTACAATTTATCTTTGGTGAAACAAAAACATAAATGTATATTTAAATAAACAAGGGAAAAATGAAATTGAACAATTTAATTTTTAAAAAGTATTATTTAATTTTTGACGTCGACTATTTAAATGATTCATATAATAATTAAATTACTATATCTTCACTAAATTTCCATAGTAATTTAATTAAAATGCTAACTGAAGTATGGTTGCTCAAAAAAAAAAAAAAAAATTAATGAATACTTAAAAGAAAATGATAACGAGTAAATATTTAATAATAAAGCATCTTAGTATTGAATATAATGATGAATATTTTTATATTTTTCAATGGATGAGGAATGTTTTTCCAGGAAAGAAAAAAGAAAGATGCTAAGAAGAGAAAATATAAAAAGTAGTGGCACGTGTTGCCACTACTATTATATATATATATATACTATTATATATATACTATATATATAAATATATACATATATAGTACATAGAATATGAGAAAGCCTTTTGCTTCAATCTTTTTGTGACAAGAAAATAGCTAATACGACCTGCGTCAAATTACTCAGTCGTATTTTAGATCTTGGAAATGTAGATATATATTACATGCATGGCGAATGTTCGAAAATTTCTCTTTGTTAGGCCCTCAAGTATATAATATATTATACAGGTATATACCAGTATATATTATACATGTATATAAGTAAATATACAGTACGTAGTAAAGAAGGAAAAATTATTTACAAAAATAAACATAATTACTTATAAGTAAATTCATTTTGTATTTGTAACACAAGTTAAAACCTGACTTAACTTGAAAGATAAGGTTATTACGTCATCCATTATTATTCAATTAAATATTATTATTTTGAATATTTACTTATAAAGTTAATCAAAAATATGCTATCGATTACTATTATTATTATCTAATACTATATATATTATTGTATAAGTACAAATACAAATAAATTATTATTATAATACTTTATTTGTATTTTTTTACTTCTTTGTACGAAGTAAAGGAAGTATTGTGATCGCGAAAAATTTCGGTTTCCAGGTTTCAACGGAAATATCCATTTTGACCATCCCCGAATCCATTTTGACTAGTTTCGGCGAGACTTCTGTACGTACGTATGTGCGTATGTACGTCGCATAACTCAAAAAATATTAGCCGTAGGATGTTGAAATTTTGGATTTAGGACGGTTGTTATATCTAATTGTGCACTTTCCCTTTTGGTTGCAATCGACTGGAGCAAAAGTGTCCAAAATCCGAATATATTTGGATTTTGTACTTTTTCTTACCTACAGTACTAAGACATCATCTTGAGAGCTATTCAACGATATATCATACGTGGTACTTATTTTCATTGGTTCCAGTGTAATAGCCAAATAAAATTTTAATTAATGATATATTTGGATCTCAGGGGATAGCACATCATTTCGAATCAAACTTATCTCCTTTTTTTAATTTTTTTTAAAATTTAAATATATTGGTTTACTAATAATTATTAAACTCTCATTGTAAAAAATATTAACGATGAATAATAATTCAATAATAAGAAAAAAATATATATATATGTGAAAAAATATCAAAAGTTTTTGATGAAGCAAAATTTTATCTACTATTTATTTTTAAAATGTGTAAATGTAATTTAATAGGCGTACAAGGAATTCGTGTTCTCCACACCAGATTTTTATTAATCTGTTTGCAGATCATTTTATTCTGTGTGATATTATGGTCTACACCAGAAGTTCCCAAACTTATAAAGTTAATATTTACTTATAAAGTTAATCAAAAATATGCTATCGATTACTATTATTATTATCTAATACTATATATATTATTGTATAAGTACAAATACAAATAAATTATTATTATAATACTTTATTTGTATTTTTTTACTTCTTTGTACGAAGTAAAGGAAGTATTGTGATCGCGAAAAATTTCGGTTTCCAGGTTTCAACGGAAATATCCATTTTGACCATCCCCGAATCCATTTTGACTAGTTTCGGCGAGACTTCTGTACGTACGTATGTGCGTATGTACGTCGCATAACTCAAAAAATATTAGCCGTAGGATGTTGAAATTTTGGATTTAGGACGGTTGTTATATCTAATTGTGCACTTTCCCTTTTGGTTGCAATCGACTGGAGCAAAAGTGTCCAAAATCCGAATATATTTGGATTTTGTACTTTTTCTTACCTACAGTGCTAAGACATCATCTTGAGAGCTTTTCAACGATATATCATACGTGGTACTTATTTTCATTGGTTCCAGTGTAATAGCCAAATAAAATTTTAATTAATGATATATTTGGATCTCAGGGGAAAGCACATCATTTCGAATCAAACTTATCTCCTTTTTTTAATTTTTTTTAAAATTTAAATATATTGGTTTACTAATAATTATTAAACTCTCATTGTAAAAAATATTAACGATGAATAATAATTCAATAATAAGAAAAAAATATATATATATGTGAAAAAATATCAAAAGTTTTTGATGAAGCAAAATTTTATGTACTATTTATTTTAAAAATGTGTAAATGTAATTTAATAGGCGTACAAGGAATTCGTGTTCTCCACACCAGGTTTTTATTAATCTGTTTGCAGATCATTTTATTCTGTGTGATATTATGGTCTACACCAGAAGTTCCCAAACTTATTTTTCTCATAGACCACTTTCAAAATTTTGCTGGTTCCGGTGGACCCCCTGCAGCTACATTTCTACCATATTTCCAGTCGACTGAAAATGTGAAGATTAGATATAACTATGAAAATTTGCGTTACGGCTGAGTTCCACGAACTAACAGCTTCCGAAAAAAGTGAATATGGAATATACAAGTTTTTACAAGTAACAGTCGCTGAGCTTCTCAAAACATTATCTGCCTAGATTGATACGCAAAGTCAAGCCAACATTTTAGTTCTTCACTATCGAAACCAGATGAATTTTCGTGGACCCCCGCTTACGAATTGTGAACCCCCATTTTTTTGTCACGCCAACGTAGACCCCCCATAGAGTCTCCCGTGAACACCTTGGCATCCACCTGGACCACTTTGGGAATCAATGATCAATGGAAAAACACTGAAATACACGATTATCTGTGAATGCCAACCGTTCGAGAGGTGATACGGGGTGATTCAGTACCGATACAAAATGAGACTGAACAAACATGTGTACTGGCTCGCGGTTAACCTCCTAGGTAACAGCGAGGACGTTAGGCGCCTAAAGCGAGTGCATATATTAGATTTGTAAGTTCTCTTGAGGTGAATCAGCTACCCTAGGGTGTTGTGGATCATTAAAATTCTTCATTTCGTTTCACCTCTCTCTTTTGTTAGTTCTTTGATTTGTTTCACTGTTTCTTTGTTTTTCTTGTGACTGATAAAAATATTTTCTGAACTTAAAAATATTTTATTTGAACTTAAGACTTTGATCAATGTTCTTTGGACTACGTTTTGTTTGTACTTGTGTAGTATAATATTTATGTATACTGTACATATATACATATACAATTCTTTGACGGATTTCAATGGAAACCTTTCTCTGTATGTAATTTTTTTGGTACTCAAATTTTCTTACGGTTCCTGTTAATTGGAACCGATTATAAATTAAACATTACGAAAAAAATAAGCATGGTATAACTATTGTGTCACTCATATATAAGTAGATGCAGCTGAGTTAATAATAGGTATGAATAGCCCAATTCTCTTGGTTATTTTCTTCCTTCTTGGACAATACTATAAATGAATTTTCTTTCTTGACTTTTGTACTAAACGTGGACATCATTTATTATAAATGTTTAGGACAGTTAAAGCATTCTTCCTAAGTTATTTTACGCCAAACATAAAATAGCATGTTTTTTGTCACAAATGTTTTGTCTTTTTACACCAGATTTCTCGAAAACTACTGAAAATATAATCTTGGAACTTTTTGTTTAGAAATTTTTGATCAGATTTCAAATATAACCATTAAATTTATGTCTTAATTTGGACCCCAAGAATTACAGTCTGTGTAGAAAGACATGCCTTGTGATTTCCTGAAGGTATATTTTTGGACTTTTAATGCTGTGGTTTTCAATTTTGTTCTACATTTAATACAGTTGACTAATTCCGAATATTATACTGCCTTTGCGAGTATTCTTCACTCTAAGGGAAATAGAGTGTTTAATCCCCTACCCTTTCATCTGGCCTCGAACGAAACCGTTGGCACTTAATAGATGGAGAATTGAATCTTTTGTGTCGTTCGGTTGGCTTACTGCATTATCCAAAACACTGTTCCGTCACCCAGTGCCCAGTAAGGCAATTCCTACTGAATTGCTACAACACTACTCCTATTGTCATTTAGTTTAATAATAAAAAAATGTATTATTATTATTACCACTGCCTTAAGTCTAGAGATTTTGTTACCATATAGTCTTGAAGCTAAAGGAAAATCATTAATATTTTTACATATAATTGAAATATTTTCTAGAGATTACGCATTATTAGTACTCCATTTACTGTAAGGTGTATTGTCTGTGAATAAATACGCACATGATTGGTAACACTAATAGACTTTTTGTAAATTGAGAACAAATAATGAGAAGTTATTAGAGAGAACATAAGATAACTCGAGCATCCTGATCAGCATGCGTGAAGTCAAGCATCATTTTAATGATTCTAGTAAACAGATAATCCCCTCCCCCCGCTCTGTTCTCTGATTACATATTTCCATCACCAGCTAGACTTCTGTCAGGATACCACCGATGTAATTAGCAGCTAGGCAAATACTTGTATATACATCAGCAAATTTATTTCAGCTTTTCCTTTTCCTTCTTTAGACATCTTCTATTCTAGACGTCATTCCCTCTGAATTATTAACCGATTCGCGGAAGCACAGATCCCGTGCCTATATCTAATCTCACATCTAAGAAGTCAAAATAACACTAAAAACTATAAACCGAATATATTTTAGAGAAGTTAACGAGCAGGCACAATGTAGAAAGGAGGAGAAACAAAATAAGTAATATAAGCCTAATTGGAGGGTAAAGATAGTGGAGGTATGATTGGCTGAGAACATACGCCATGTGGCGGTTCAGGATGATAAAACCTCAATTTTGTTTTACCCAGTTACAGTAGAAACAGATTTTATTTTACGTAATACTCTTTTTTAATTTTTGACTTTTGAAATTTTTCAAAATAGAATATATCACTACTTGTTATAACTTTATTTATAGACGTACTATTTATTTTGAATATAATATCAGTGTAATTTGATTGAATAGAACTGCTTCATATAAAACTGATAATCAAGTGATCATGTTAGTCCATCCTTATAGAATTTGCAATTGTTTTCCTAAGTACTCTTAACAGGTGGGCTGTGTAGTAAATTAATAAAATAACCACATGTTGGCAAGTGAGCCATTGGAAATTGGTTAATACCATTATTAAAAGAAAGAGAATTATATTGCTCTTATACTTTGGTTGAAGGATATATCAGAAAAAACACGGAGTAGTTCACGAGAAGTAGAAGAGGAAGAAGAAGAATGATGAAAGTTAGGGTTGATGTGAAATGATAATGTGAGATACACCAGTGAAGAGGAAGGCACAGATTAGAGCATCAGAGAAAAATAGCTAGAACCTGCAGAGCAGAAACTGTTGATAAAGAATAAGTAGCTAAATTCTTTTACTTCTGGTGTTTTATATTTTTCTCTCTCTAAAGCTTTCTTAACGATTTTCAATCTTAATTGTAAATAATATTTCATGATTTATTTGTAGAGTGATATGCATTTGTTACATTGATTGTAAAAAATATCCCTAATACTATTTAATAGTACCTAACTTATTACTTATTTTATTTACTTTTTTTTATATTCATTTCTTGAATAAAACAATTACAAAGAAAACATGAGTTACTGTAACATAATTATTTAACTTATAAAAAAGTTTTAAAGCACATGTATTAAATTTAAAAAAATAAATATATATTTAAAATAATTTAAGAATGTTTCCAACACATATTTTCTGATTTAACAAATTTTTATCATAATAAAAATGTATTTTTCAATCATGATGCAAATGATAATTTTAATAATGAACCCTCTAAGTGTAGATTTGTACCTTGAGTAAAAAAACTGATAAATAAATAATATTAAAAAATGAATAATAAATTGGCAAATTATTAACTTATTTTTGAGTAAACGATTTTTGGAGTGAAGCTCAATATACATTAAAAGTAGACGGTTTTTGGAATATATCATGTTTGCTATTCTAATTTCTTATTTCTTAATATTATTTATTAATTCGTTTACTCAACATACAAACTTCCATTTAAACAAGTTATATTAAACTCTAAATCTAGATGACCATTTCGATTATTAAACAACCATCATTAGGTAGACTACGGAAAATTAAAAAAAAAAATCTGATGTGACTTCCTTGTACGCCTGTTAAATTAACTGTACAATTTTTTTTTTAATGAAAAGTATATAAAATTTTTTCTTTAATAACTTCTGATATTTTTTTGTTTGTTGTTGTATTCACCGTAATAATTTTTTTACAATCAGAGGTTAATAGTTATAATAACTCAAATTATATTTAAATTTGTAAAAAAAATTAAAAAAAGGAGATGAAGTCTGATTCGAACCGATGTACCTTCCCCTTACAAAATCCAAATATTTCATTGATTAAAATTTCTTTTGGTTATAAGTTGGTGAAAATAAGTACCTATTATGAAATCGTTGAAAAGCTCTTAATAAGGGCTTATTACTGCAGTTAAGAAAAAGTCAAAAATCCAAATTTTTTGACACTCTTGATTCAGTCGATTGCATTCAAAAGGGGCGGTACACAACTAGATTTTACAGTAATCCTAAATCTAAAATTTCAACATTCTACGGCTGATAATTTTTGAGTTATGCGAGATACATACATACGTATGTACGTACAGACGTCACGCCAAAACTAGACAAAATGGATTCAGGGATAATCAGAATTGATATTTTGGTTGAAATTTGAAAATTTCGTGATCACAATATTTCCTTTACTTCGTGCAAGGAAGTAAAAATTTAATAAGAAATCATTACAAAGGTTCTTTATTATTTTTATAATAAAGAAAGTATTTTTAAAATTAAAAAAAAAATACAAAAAACTATTTGTCGATCACAATATAAATAAAAATTTTAATTAAAAAAGCTAATAACAAAGTTTCAATACTTTCGTGGCATTGGTTATTTATTCTTACTAGAAAAAAAGCGGACCCGCAGTCCACCGCGATAATATTATATGGTTTATGTTTTATTAACCCACTGGGTTGGTCTAGTGCTCAACTAGTCTTCGTAAATCAGCTGATTTGGAAGTCGAGAGTTCCAGCGTTCAAGTTCTAGTAAAGTCAGTTTTCACATGGATTTGAGTACTAAATCGTGGATACTACCGGTGTTATTTGGCGGTTGGATTTCAATTAACCACACATCTCAGGAACGGTTGAACTGAGACTGTACAAGACTACACTTCATTTACACTCATACATATTATCCTCATTCATTTTCTGATGTATTATCTGAAAGGTAATTACCGGAGGCTAAACAGGTAAAAGAAACAAAAGGTTTTCTTTTTTATAAACCACTTAGCTTGCCTCTTACCAGTTGGAATGTGTTTTTAGAAACCGCGTTGGAAAGATTAAAAAAATGTCAGACCCTGATTGAAATCATGGGTGAAAAACTGGTTGCAAAACATGAGCGCATTAAACAGTTACATTTGAGACCACAAGCATTAGTTGCTTCCACTTCGGCAACAGTTTTGGCCTGTTAACGGACAAAAACTTGCAAAACAAATAGTTAATGAATGTTATACGCTTCAGAGTAAAACCAAGGTTCATTCAACAACAAATGGGAGATATGCCCACCAACTGTCTAGACTGTTTCTTAATATCATAGTGGACTACTGTGAACCATTTGAAATTCTGACATCATACACACGAGGATGTAAAACATCCAACGGATACATTTCATTATTTGTTTGCATGGCCACGAAATCTATTCACTTGGAGCTTGTTCAAGAATTAACCGCCAAATCCTTCTTGGCAGCGTTATAACGCTTTATTTCACGGAGAGGAAAATGTTCATGACAACGCAAAGAATTTCGTTCGAACCTCAAACGAATTAAACCAACTTTTATCATCAATAGCACATCTTGAAACGATACTTGATACCCTCGCTGAAGACAATATTACCTAGAAATTCATTCCTCTCAGATCTCCTCGTTTCAGTAAAATCTGTAAAGCATCTCTTGCTAAGAACATATAGTAAGGCATCACTGACATTTATGATTTTATGTAGAACAGAAAGTTGTTTAAACTCCCATCCGTTAACTTACCTTTCTGATTCTTCAGACGTGTCCCCTTTAACCCTGCGCATTTTCAAATAGGTCAGCCACTCACTATGATTCCAGAAGCACACGTTCTGAAGGTCAGCATTAATTGCCTCAGTAGATGGCATCACATCAATCAACTAACCATGCAATACTAATAAAAACATCAAGTAATTAAAGGTAAAAAAGAATTCTTAATATAATGCATCCAACGGAAGTTAACAATGAATTATTCTATCTACTTTTTTTATTATTCTGAAAGTCTGTTGCCGTGGAACAGAATTATTTTATATTTGAATTGTTTACTTTACCTAATTCATTATATTTTTTCTACTCATAGGTGTAAGAAGAATTTTTATAGCGGTTTAAAGAAAAATGTCGCAAAATAATCAAACTGAACCAAGTCAAATATTTAAAGGAATCATAGAAATTAATGGCGAGACTTACAATACAATTCAAGAGATATATATCAGAGACAACATTATAAAGAGGTTGAAAACTGAAATACTTGAATTAAATCGCATTCAAGAATCGAAAACCAATATTTTAAAAGATTTAAATGAAAAAAATCGTCAGTTCCAAGAAGACATAAAAATACTAAAAACTGAATTATTTGAAGCAAATGAAAAATATGTTCTACAGGAAAAGGTCATGAAAACAAATAAAAAAAGAATGGAAGAATTAAGTGAAGATTATGATGAAGTGAAGGCTAAACTAGAACATTTCAACGAATTATACAAAAAACAAGAATACACTAATGCATTTCTCAGAAGAGAAAATGAAAATCTGAAACGTGATCTACAGGTACAACATTTAGATTCTATTAGAGCAAATAACAAAACGAAGATAGATTTTGAAAAACAACTGGCTAGTTTTAAGCAGGAAATGGTCGTTCATGTCCAGACATCATCGAAAACAACAGATAACAGCAAAGAATCGTATTCTGATAGACCTGTTTCATCAGCCCTGAGTAACGACGTGACCATAGAGGTATTCAAAGATAATTCAGTTGAATTAAAGGAAGATAAATGCATTATGAAAACTTCTGAAAATAACAACAAATTTATAAGTTTACTGCATCATGTGCTTCTCAGAATCAGTTATCATTGGAATCAATGGACAAGGACATCTCCTAAAGTTTCGCATTTCGAAAATTATATTTAATTTAAAATTAATAGTGGCATATGTGACTTATAATACAAAATTCATCGTATTATCTTCAATATATACATCTTGAACTGTTAGAAAACTTCAAAATTGTAATCGTGAGCTACGAAGATATGTATATTACTACTGGATCTAGTGTTATTTTTATAATTTTATACCATGACAAACACTAAATGAAAGTGAAATATTTTTACTAAAATCAAGAAATATGTCTAAGTTGTTCTATTATAATTTCTTGATGATGAAATAAATTGTTTCGTTTGATATTTAATTAATTGTAATGTCTTTTTTTGCGAATATTAATTTAAGATTCTAATTGCTTCTATGATAACTGTGTATTTACAATGTTACTTGATCTTACAAATATAAAAAATGAAATACATATACACACCCTAAAAACATTACACTCCTTTTTGGGCAGTCGTGTAAAAAATTGAGATATAACTTGGAAGATTTTACTTCCTTTTTATTGCAATTGACTGGTACCAAAAGTGACTGAAAAATCCCAAAATCAAAAAAAAATTGAATTTTGGACTTTTTTTTCTTACTGCAGAGTTTTCAACGATATATCATATGTGGTACTTATTTTCATTGGTTCCAGAGTTACATCCAAATGAACTTCTAATTAATGAAGTATTTGGATCTTACAAGGGGAAAAAATTGTAAATGTATTGAATTTACAAGATTTAGTGTTTCTTTTTATCAGTATAATTTCATGTGCTCCAAATCATTTGTAATGTTTTGTGCAATATCTTATTTATTGGATCTTATCAACATAATTACATTGTTTTTCAGCTTATCACCTATCGCTTTTAGTCGTTTCAGTAATTTTTTATAAACTTACTATTTCAGTTTTACCAAATGTATTTACAGATTAGAAATTATTGAAGGTCTAAGAAAAAAAATCGTTTAATATTTTATAATTGTGATACACAGTTCTGAATAAATAAACTAGCAAAGCCTAATGGATGAAATATTTTCTTTCTGGGTGCCAACTGCTTAAATTTTTTCAAAGTTTGCTTATTAGTATTTTTTTTTTTTGTCTTCAGTCATTTGACTGGTTTGATGCAGCTCTCCAAGATTCCCTATCTAGTGCTAGTCGTTTCATTTCAGTATACCCTCTACATCCTACATCCCCAACAATTTGTTTTACATACTCCAAACGTGGCCTGCCTACACAATTTTTCCCTTCTACCTGTCCATCCAATATTAAAGCGACTATTCCAGGATGCCTTAGTATGTGGCCTATAAGTCTGTCTCTTCTTTTAGCTATATTTTTTCAAATGCTTCTTTCTTCATCTATTTGCCGCAATACCTCTTCATTTGTCACTTTATCCACCCATCTGATTTTTAACATTCTCCTATAGCACCGCATTTCAAAAGCTTCTAATCTTTTCTTCTCAGATATTCCGATTGTCCAAGTTTCACTTCCATATAAAGCGACACTCCAAACATACACTTTCAAAAATCTTTTCCTGACATTTAAATTCATTTTTGATGTAAACAAATTATATTTCTTACTGAAGGCTCGTTTAGCTTGTGCTATTCGGCATTTTATATCGCTCCTGCTTCGTCCATCTTTAGTAATTTTACTTCCCAAATAACAAAATTCTTCTACCTCCATAATCTTTTCTCCTCCTATTTTCACATTCAGCGGTCCATCTTTGTTATTTCTACTACATTTCATTACTTTTGTTTTGTTCTTGTTTATTTTCATGAGATAGTTCTTGCGTAGGACTTCATCTATGCCGTTCATTGTTTCTTCTAAATCCTTTTTACTCTCGGCTAGAATTACTATATCATCAGCAAATCGTAGCATCTTTATCTTTTCACCTTGTACTGTTACTCCGAATCTAAATTGTTCTTTAACATCATTAACTGCTAGTTCCATGTAAAGATTAAAAAGTAACGGAGATAGGGAACATCCTTGTCAGACTCCCTTTCTTATTAGGGCTTCTTTCTTATGTTCTTCAATTGTTATTGTTGCTGTTTGGTTCCTGTACATGTTAGCAATTGTTCTTCTATCTCTGTATTTGAACCCTAATTTTTTTAAAATGCTGAACATTTTATTCCAGTCTACGTTATCGAAAGCCTTTTCTAGGTCTATAAACGCCAAGTATGTTGGTTTGTTTTTCTTTAATCTGAGGCCTAAAATTGCTTCCCTTGTCCCTATACTTTTCCTGAAACCAAATTGGTCTTCTCCTAACACTTCTTCCACTCTCCTCTCAATTCTTCTGTATAAAATTCTAGTTAAGATTTTTGATGCATGACTAGTTAAACTAATTGTTCTGTATTCTTCACATTTATCTGCCCCTGCTTTCTTTGGTATCATAACTATAACACTTTTTTTGAAGTCTGGTGGAAATTCCCCATTTTCATAAATATTACACACCAGTTTGTATAATCTATCAATCGCTTCCTCACCTGCACTGCGCAGTAATTCTACAGCTATTCCGTCTATTCCAGGAGCCTTTCTGCCTAAAGATTATGTTGTTTGTTAAATTAGGATCTGCATAAATATTGTTCATCATATTTTCAGAACTCAAGTGTTTGATTGTAGTCATCTTCATTAAGTTCTTGAACCAGACAAATTTTGAAGGGTTTGAAATTTTCAATTCTTAATGTTCAAATTGCTGAACTCTGGCTAATATTATATTCTTGTGCTGCTGTTTGAGTTGAGGAATGAGGATTCTCAGTAAATTCTTGCATAATCTCTTAACGAGTTATTATTTATGGTAGATTTAGGCCTCCCTGGTTTTCCGCTATTAATGCTCTCTGTTTCTTTAAATCATTTGATGGTTTTTGGCATTGTACCTTTTGAAATAGAGTTACAATTACTAAATGTTGCATTGAAAAATTCACAACTTCCTTATACAACCTATCACCAAAGCCCCTCATCATTAAAAGTGTGACCCTCTTCTGTTCATTAAGTAACATGTTGATAATAATATTAACAGGTAGCACAGAAAAAATTAATTCAGTAAAAAAACAATTACAAAAAGGTAAAAAAATTATAACTAATGAAAGTGGTTTACAAATATGGTAAAATAAAAAAAAAATCAATTAGCCAATCGATCACAATAAATTCTCTTAAGAAACTAAAAGTGTAGTAATGAAACACACTAAATGCAATATTACACAACAATGAAGCTTCATTTTTGTAACAATGGCAAGAAACCATCATGATCAGCATGATTACATGACAATATTTTTATTTATTTACTCATTAAAGAGGAACAAAAATAAATTTTTTTTATCTTTTAAAATAAAAATTTACCTTTTAAAATTAATTTTAATTAGATTAGATGTAATTTAATTTCTTTTTGTATAATTTTATTATTTGAACATATTAAATTTAGTAATTTTCAAAATCCAAACTTTAAACTGTTGTCACCATTTTGGTTCCAGACATTATACCAACTTTTTAATTATAACATTTTTCTTGTCTTAAAGAGAACTTTAAAATGATATATCACAATGTTACTGTTTGAAATAAATTTGAAATACAACACCTAGACCAACCCACAAAAAGGGATTGAAATTCTATTTTTTGTCAGCTAAAGTTGACTGATACCTTATTCTTACAGTATTCTGTCTGGAATGGTTGTAAAGTTGACGAGAGGTTTCCATACTCAATCTGTATAGCTAATCCTCTGTATTTATGTAATTTTTATTTTTTTATTTTATTGTAAAAAGTTTGGTTTATTTGGCAGTGATTTTAAGAATTTATAAATATACAAAAAGAAAGTAGTTTATTGGTATAGAAACATATAATATTAATCAGTGCTTCGTACATTCTCATTTTTCTTGTTTATTATAATGTTTTCATTTTTATTGATCGATTTTGAGTTTACCTTTCTTTTATCTGGGTTTTTATGTAAGTTATCCTAAATATCTTGAAAACTACTAAAACTGCAGTTCTGTGACTTATTTTTTTCAATTTTTCAGTCATATTTCATATTAAATAAATAAATTTATCCCTTAATTTAGATCCCAAGAATTGAGTGTAGCTTAATTTTACTGAAGTCACACAAATCACTGTAAAATCTTTCACCAGCTGACAGCTTAATTTTACTGAAGTCACACAAATCACTGTAAAATCTTTCACCAGCTGACATTCACTAACGAGGCGTTTCCAAAACTATGTTTATGTGAATTTTTTTCTTTATTTACACCAACAGAACATATCGTGAAAGTTTTTACATTCACATTTGTGAATCTCTTTGTGTATAAAACATAGAGCAGGAGAATAGAGCTCTTGGTTCTCTACTGGTTGAAAGTGAAGTTGAATGTCCATTTAATTCAACTCCGGAAAAATTGCATTTGTTTAATGTATACAAATAATGAAGCACTGTTACATCCTAGTCACTTGATGTAACATTTAATTTTAGAGAAATAGGCTTGATTTAAAATTATACATTTTAATATCTGTATGCTTATAATTTTAAGGTGAATACTTGTTTTTAGACATTTTCATGGTATATTTACCTTATTTGATCCAATTCTTTTGTTTCAGAGCCCAAGTGACAACCAGGAATTTATAGAAATGTCTCCAGACGATGCAATTTTGGTAAAAAGAATGATGATTAAATGTGCTGATATCTCTAATCCTACCCGTAATGTAAAATTATGTGTTGAGTGGGCACGGCGAATTGCTGAGGAATATTTTAATCAGGTTATTTCTGACAGGATTCTTATTTAAAATAGTTTACTATATTTCCTTATTAATGTTGCTTTAGTACCACTTTATCATCCTAATATATTTGGTCTGCTTTACTTTTGAAACGTTGAAGAAATGATAATTAATTTTTTGTTATCAAACAATATTATTTAGAGAAAATTCTGAAAACAGCAGTAGATAATGCTTAGTAAATGTCTTAAGGCTTTGAGTTTAACAAAAATTGAATTCATACATAGTTTCATAGCTTTAAATTCCCAGTAGTCATTTTAAAACTTAAATTTAAAATCTTAACAACTCACCTTTTTGGATGGAAAGGTATAATTTTTTTAATTAAAGATTTTTAGTTCACGATTCATTTTAAAATTTGATCTTCTGAAATATGAATCAATGTACTCATTTTTTATTTAAAGTAAATTTTACAATTTTTTTTTCTTAATTTGTAAAGATGTAAATTTTTCAATTTTCTCATTCATTATCTTCACCTTAAAAATTTTCATCCTAGGACGGGTACATCTGACTCATCCAAAAAAAATCTTACGGCACAAGATCTTTAAAAATGTGCTCATTTAATTTCACCACATCTAAAATGTGCCGTAGGTCTCAAATATTATTGTGGGTAAAATAAAAAATGTTATACATGTATTCACCAATATTTCCCCTTCTATATTTGTTGATTCCATTGCATAAATATTATATTCTGCTTGCATTGCTGTTTTTGGCACAAGCACAGCAACACATACAGTGGTAAGCAGTGTTGTTTCCTTGATTAAATTTTAATTAAAGTTTAATGAAACTTAATATTCTTTGCATTATTAATGATAGTTGTGATTATTCAAGAAATGTATTTTAAGATAAGAAAATAATTTTGAATAAAAAATATAGTTCATGGAACCTATGTAACCCATGAAAAAGTAACACAAATATTTTTTTTTATTTTATCAACTTAATATTTTCAATTCATCACTTTTTTTTACATGACTTAGAGATTATGTAAAGTACAATTAATATATGTTACAGACAGATGAAGAGAAGACCAGAAACCTGCCTATTGTGATGCCTATGTTTGATAGACAGTCGTGCTCAATACCTAAGTCACAAATGGGATTTATTGATTATATCATAAATGATATGTTTGAAGCATGGGATGGTAAGCTAACTTTAATTAGATATAATGCAGTTAAAAAATAGAGCAAATTATAGATTGTAGAGAGAAAATAACTTTTCTTTTGTTGTTTTCTGTTTCTCCATTTCTATTATGTGCTTCCTAATATGTTAACACCCATTTTTTTTATTTTTCTGCTATCCACAAATCCTTTCTCTTCTCTTTCCTTCTAAAGATCTCTCAACAGATATTATTGCTTTAATATGTACCCAAACCAGATTTTTCTTCTGCTGAATATGGTGTTAATCAAATTCCTTTTCTCATCTCTTTCTTAGTGTTTTATTGTTCCATACATTGCTTAACCACTTCATTTTAGCATCATTCTTCATGGTGAGGCCCACACTTATTCATCAGGTTTTTATTGCTTTCATCTATCCGATGTAATATAAATTTAGTAATGTTATGAATTTAACACAAACAAAATTATAGAATTAAGTCTTCATTTTTTAAATTTATTTTATATAATGTTGTAGATTAAAAACATTCCTTGTTTTCTTTTCTGTTAACTATTTTATCTTGCCTGACTATTAATTAATTATCTTGTTTTATTATTTTTAATTTATTTAATTTCATTTCTGTCACTCAGTCAATTTGGGCTACCTCTGCTCTTGATTTTCTGTTTATTATTTATTTACATTTTTTTCCTGCAATTTTATTTTGTTTTCATTTATTGATATGTTTAAGAATGATTATCTTAATAATTATTTTATAATCATATAAAAAATTTGTTTTTTCTTTATTTGATCTTTAAATCTTAATTTTTAAAATATTTATTTAATTTAGACATTTTTTTCAATTTTCATATTTTTCCCAGTTTTCTTTTTTAATATTATCTATCTTTATGTTTATGTCATTTTAAAAATTAAGTTTTAAGTAGATTGTTCATTAATTTCATTAAATATCTTGACTATTGTATTTTCCAGATTACTTGGTGTAATTTGTTTTTTCAACCATATTTCTGTTTTCTCCCCAACAATGTACTTTTTCTCCCTGATTCTGCATTACCTCAATCATCCTGCTCATCTACATTTCATTTTTCCTTCAAAATTGTTGAAATCCCCTTACTTATATATTTACTCATTACCCCACTACCCCGACGGGGAGTCTTATTCTTTAAGACTTTGGGGGTTGGCGTCCCCACGGGCCTAGCCTCTGCAGCTATTCTTCTCATTATACAGTGAGCTGCAGAACACTTTACATTATACACATATACTACACCAAAAACACTACATAAATTACAACATACACACTCACAAAATTACACAACATCCTACACTGATATTTCTTACATTAACACTCGGTGGTGTTGCGACATCTTACGAAATGCAACTGTAACCCAAGGTGGGAACAAATCGTGCCAATGGGTGAATGGCTCTACGTAGTGAGTCTTGAACGATGTCCTCTGGGCACCAGGGCGAACCCAGTTGTACTTAGCTCTAGCTCCAGTACGCGTGCGCTCTGCTGGAATGGTCCATTTTTCGCCGGTACTCGTGGGACCAAAATTTCTGATCCTATATTAAATCCCAATATGGTTGGTGGTCCATCTGAAAAAACCACCAAATTAAGTCTTGCGAAGAGACCTCGATCAGCTTTGTCTGACGAGGATAAAAGTGCTATGGAAGAGAACTACAAATCTTTAGACTTGAATACTAAAAATATTCGATTCGTTGTTCTCGGAAATAGTCAGGAAGGTGGCTCCCTCCAAAAGGTTTCACCTTTCCTAATAAATAAAACTGTAACAGGTGCAAGTGGTTCCCCGAAGAACATCAGGAAATTACGCGATGGATCGATTCTGGTTGAAACATTCAACGACGAACAGAGTCGATCAATCTTACGTCTCCGTAATATGGGTGGTATAAATATAAGTGCTGAAAACCACAAAACTTTAAATACGAGCAGGGGTGTAATTTTTTGTCGAGACCTTTTAGATATACATATCAATGAAATAGTTGACGAGCTTTGCCACCAAGATGTTGTTGAAGTGAAACGTATTATGAAACGGCAGAACGGAACAGAAGAACCGACACCGTCTCTTATATTAACATTTAATCTCCCTGTTCCACCAGAAAAGATTAAAGTGGGTTACCTCTCGGTTCGGGTACGACCATCCATACCCAACCCACGGCGATGTTTCAAATGCCAAGATTTTGGTCACACTACAACATCTTGTACAAAAACTGAGATCTGTGCTCGATGTGCTAAAGAAGGTCACAATGACACTAACTGCGAAGAAACTGAAAAATGTGCAAACTGCAGTCCACACTCACAGCCCGCTCCCGAGATTGCCCAATCTTTAAAGAAGAAAAGGCAATTCTCAAAATCTGTACGGAGCAAAAGCTATCTTTCCCGGCCGCACGAAGAGAATACAAAAAGTTAAATAATTCACGGAACCTGGTTAAACCAGATGTATCTTTTGCCACCGCTACATCTAAACAAATTCCTACAAATGTTAATAATCAGCAATGCGGATCCTGCAATGAGCTTAAAAAACTTGTTCAGATGCTTTCTGATCAAGTAGCTTCACTTACAGCCACTATCTCAGAGCTGACAAAGATGAAGAAAACGTCTTTCGTCGCAGTTAGTGAATCCAACAGTGTGATACACACGAAAGTTCTTGCTCCCAAAGTCGTTCCAGCACGAGTAGCGACTATCACAGCTGGCAGTAAGCCACCTAATAAGCTCCCCGTAAAGGGAACCCACATAACCACCACCTCTGGGATGTTAACTGCAGCAACCCATTCAAATAAATCTCCTCCACCATCACCTCATTTACTGGAGGTTATGGTTGAAGAACCACCCGACCCTAGGGCATCGGAGTTCTTTAAAATAAAAAAATACAAAAAAGAAAAACCGAATCACCTAAAACTAATTTTTATATAATTTCTGAAACTTTTTTTTTTTATTTATTTTTTTACACTTATGAACATTATTCAGTGGAATGTTAGAAGTATTCGGTCCCGCATTGAAGATATCAGAGTACTAGCGCACGCACATGATCCACTAATCATGTGTTTCCAAGAAACTCACCTTCTACAACATGACCCAATTACACTCAGAGGATACTTCTGTGAGAGATACGACTGCCTAGTAGACAGTAGGGAGAGTGGTGGAGTAGCGATTTTCATGAAGAATGGGGTGTCTGCTACAAGAATTCAACTAACCACTGTCATTCCTGCTATTGCAGTAAAGGTCTCTATTCCCTTAAAATTGCATATCTGCAATCTGTATCTCTCACCGAACACTGAGTTCAGTGCTTTAGATGTCTCAAATCTCCTCACGCAAATACCATCTCCATCGTTAATAGTAGGAGACTTCAATGCCCATCATATTTCCTGGGGCTCAACCTTCTGCTCCACTATCATATTTCCTCCACGAGGAAATATGATAAACAGATTGAGACAAGACTTTGACCTTTGCCTACTGAATGATGGATCACCTACATTCATGTCCTTATCAACTGGTACTGTATCTAACCTTGATCTCTCCATATGCTCACCGAATGTGCTCCCTCATTTTAATTGGTCTGTTTGTGATGACTTTCACGGCAGTGATCATAGACAAATTATTATTGGTTTCGGTGTAGACTGCGAGATTAAAAGAAGGCCACGGAGATGGATTGTTGAAAAGGCAGATTGGAACGGATACCATAAAGCATTCCAATCTCAGTATGACGATGAAGCGAACATCCTCGACCAATATTCTTCTTTTACGTCCATGATACTTGAGAATGCCAACAGATATATCCCACAAACATCGGGTAACCCTAGACGTCCTTTCGTTCCATGGTGGAACGATGATTGCAAATATGCTATTAGGAATCGACGACAGGCACTACGAAAATTTAATCGTAGGCCTACAACAGAACATCTAAATTTATACCGCAGGGCTAGAGCGGTGTGCCGTCGAGTATTCTTGGACGCTAAGAGGAATTCATGGACGAAATACGTGAGCACTATCTCACGCACTACTCCCACGTCTACTGTAAGGAAGAAAATTCGTGCAATTTTCGGATCACCGAAACAATCTATTCTTGGTCTTCTTGATGAACGAGAACTCCTTTCATTATCCTCGGAAGTGGCAAATAGTCTAGCAAAATCTTTCCGCTCGGTGTCTCTCACCTCATCATATAATAACGATTTTCAACGTTACAAGATAGTGTATTAAGTGCCACCTTATTTTCTGTAGCCATAAACGATATTACCAAATGTGTGCAGGCTCCTGTCTCATGTTCTCTATTTGCTGACGACTTTGCTATCTATATTGCAAGCCGTTCAACACCTACAGCAGCGAGACTACTGCAGAACACTATATCTCACCTTGAAGCTTGGTCCAGGATTACTGGTTTCACATTTTCATCCGAAAAAACAAAATGTGTAGTTTTTTCTCGGCTACGAAACCCTTCTATTCCGCAAATATTTCTGAACGGTGAGACTATTACTATCTCTACTTACGTCAAGTTTTTAGGTTTATTTTTTGAGAGCCGTTTTACTTGGGTCAAACATTTAAAAGAATTGAAAACAAAATGTTCCAAACTTCTAGATATGATGCGAGTCCTTACTAACACCAACTGGGGAGCCGATAGGTCATGTATGATACGTATTTACTATTCCTTTGTTCGCTCCCGTTTAGATTATGGTTGTGTCGCCTACTCTTCAGCTCGTCAATTCGTGCTTAAAATGCTGGATAGTGTACATCATGCTTTCCTTCGGCTTGCCACAGGCGCGTTTAGATCAAGTCCTGTCGCAAGCTTACTTGTAGACTGTGGTGAACCATCACTTTGGGATAGACGAGACCAGCTTTTATTATCTTATTTTGCTCATCTCAGAGGACAGCCGAATCACCCGGCTCTTGACTCGGTCTTTAGAAATCCTAATCTAGGAAAATATGAGGATCATCCACGTCGTACTGCACCTGTAGGTGTCCGTACCTGGCGTCTGCTGCAGCATATAAATGTTGACACACTCATTCTTTCCTATGTATCCTTGCTCATATCCTCCATGGAGAATAAACCTTAATAAATTTTAATTATGACCTGACTACATACAATAAACAATCAACACCATCTATTGTCTTTCAGCAAATGTTTCAGTGTGTTCTCTCCAAGATGAAACCAGATGCGGTTGTATACACTGATGGATCGAAACAAAACGATACAGTTGGGTATGCATTTGTTGTCAATGAGAGAACTTATATGTTTGGTCTACCCGTATTACGAGTGTGTTTACCGCTGAACTATACGCTATAAATAAGGCTCTAAACATCATTAACCCTAAATATAGAAAAATTCTTATTTGCAGTGACTCGTGTAGTGCTCTCCAAGCCTTAAAAAACTTTTATTCCAAACATCCTATCGTCATTGAAATTTACAACACAATCGCTGAGTTGAATAATCGCAACACAGAATTAAGTTTTTGCTGGGTCCCTAGCCACGTAGGGATTCCAGGTAATGAACATGCAGATTCCGCTGCCAAAGAAGCATGTAACCAGCCTCCTTTCACCACCCGAGTTGCTACTTCTGATTTCATTAACTATGTAAAACAATTATTAAGAACAAGGTGGCAAGGTGATTGGGCGGCTACCGTTGATAATAAACTCCGTCAGATTAAAGATTCTGTGTTACCATGGAACTCCTCATACAGAAAACCCTGGCGTGAGGAAGTAGTTATCTGTCGATTGCGGATAGGACACACGAGGGTCACACACGTGTACCTGTTTACAAGAGGACAACCACCTCTATGCGCAAGATGCAACTGCCGCGTGACTGTGCGCCACATACTCGTGGACTGCGTATGTTATGCGGCATTGCGTCGTAAATTTAAACTACCCAGAAACATCCGTGGTATCTTGTGTAAAGATAAAGAGGTTTTAAACCGGATGTTTCTGTTTTTGCGTAGTATAGGGTTAATACAAAAAATTTAATTACTCTAGTCCTATGTATTGTTTTTGTTATCCGAGTAGCGAGCCTTTTACACTCCCTATCGGAATTTTGTTTTATATATATATATATATATTCATATTTTGTTGTTTTTTTTTATATGTTTTTTAAATTCGTCTGTGATATTAGTTGTAAGATTTTTGTGATACTAGTTGTAAGTTTTATCTCTTTTTTAGTTTTAAGTTTTATTTAGTTTTAATATGATAGTTTTTAACGTAGTTTTAAGTTACATGTTAGTGTTTTTGTTATCCGAGAATGGGCCTTTTACACCCATTCCGGATTTTGCTTACTGTGATAGTAGTTTTAAGTTTTAATTACTTTTATTTTTATTTATTTATTTATTTTCCGGGCGATGATAACGACCGCTCGTTTTTCACCCTAAAAAAAAAAAAAAAAAAAAAAATTACTCCACTAAAATCATTCTGAAAATCCCCTTTATCCATCATCATTTTATACCATTTATCGGACCATTTTATTTTATTATTGTTTAATTTATGACAGTACTTAACAAACTATACTCTTTTTATACATATTTTTTTAACTATTATATAATTTTAATTATTTATTTCTGTTAATGTGTCCTTTATTCATTATTTGGTACTTTTTTGGAAAATATCCACCACCAAAAATAAGATATTTTTTTTTAATGATACAAAATAACATATACTATAATTATTAAGTAAAATTAACCAGGAGAAATGAAGGATAAGTGATAAATACATAAAAGATACTTTTTAATACAATATTTATTATTAATGATATATAAAATACTATATAATGGTAATGTAGCACAAAATTGGAATAATTATTAAACACTTTTTAATGTACTTTTCAGACATACACAGTATGTCTGAAAAGTTCCCGAACTAAATTAAATAAAAATACAGATTTAAAGATAAATGAATTTACTCACATCAGCCCTCTAGAATCCTTCTCTGGTTATACACTTGTTCAGCCCTGGTAGAGCTCGTCAAATGCTCTGTTGAAATCACTTTGTGGGTTTGCCTTCAAATGCTGGGTGCAAGCCCTTTGGATGGCTGGAATGTATTCGAAAAAGCGGCCTTTCATCTTCAATTTGAGTTTTGGGAACAGAAAATGATCTGCTAGAGCCAAGTCGGGTGAATAGGACAAGTGGGATATGACGGTGGTGATTTGATTTACGGCATAGTAACATGTTAAAACTGTTCCCAAGTGTGCCGGGGGCATTGTATGCAAAAGAGTTTAACTGCCCGGATCACGGTACTCGAGCTGGATTCGATGAATGCGACGCATCAGCGTTTCATTATTTCCAAATAGAATTTAAAATTCACAGTTTGACCAGTTGGGACAAATTCATGATGAATCAGGCCCTTTGAGTAAAGAATCCAATCAACATCGTTTTCATTCTAGATTTTTGCTGCCTGACTTTTGTAGGTCTTTGTGTTCCAGGATTCAACCGAGCAGCGGAATGACTTTTTGTTTGGGAATCATACATGAAACACCAGCTTTCATCCCCAGTTACAATTCTTTGCAATAAATTCGGGTCGCTGTCGGCAGTTTCAACAAAGTCTTAAGTGCAAGATACACGCACCTGTTTTTGTCTTCGGTCAAGAAGTGTGGAACGAAACGAAAGCACACCTTTAGGTGGTTCAATTTTTCTGTTACAATTGTACGTACCCTGTCTTTACCGATGTTTAGCTCTTCTGCTATGGCCAGAAGGGTAAGATGAAGTTGTTCGACCAGGAGCGCGCGCACTTTCGCATCGTTTTCGTCGTGAACAGCTGTTGACGGCCTCCCGCTTTGTTCGTTCAACGATTCTCTACCATCTTTAAACCATCTCCACTATGTATGTTGTAGTACAGACATCATACTCTACATACTTTGGTTGCCCGAGAGATGGCTACTTGTATCGACTACAGAAATTTAGTTCGGGAACTTTTCAGACCTACTGTTATTATACGTGATTGCAATACAGAATTTACAAAATACAATAACAATTGAATGATTTATTTATAAAATTCACTGATGTGTTGCAGCATTAATTCAAATTAATGTGCACATTAATCAGGAATGGTCGAACTCAGACTGTACAAAATTACACTTCATTTGCACTCATACATATCATCCTTATTCATCCTCTGAAGTAATACCTGAACGGTAATTCCCGGAGGCTAAACAGGAAAAAGAGAGAGCATTAATTCAAATAAATCTTCTTCATCCCTATATCTGTGGCATCATAAGATTCACAAATATAAGAATCCATTAGTTCTCTAGGTGCCCTTTTCTTTTTTGTTACGTTGTTTGAAACACAATCATAAATTTTCAATATTTTGTGTGTGTACTCCGATCTCAAGATCCACGAAATACTCTGAATGATTTATTGTAAGATGTTGAAAGTTATAGCCATCTAATTTGGGAATATCTTCATAAGATTTCCACTTGTCGGATATAATTAAAGAACCTTTTACATGCAAGTCTTAATGATATCAAGCAAAATATTTTTTTTTCCAATTCGGTACAGCAAACATGAAGCACTCTCTTGTCTCTCTGCATATACCTCCGAAAATCCATTGATTTGGCAGAACTCTTCCTTAATTATACTTTTGCTTGGAAAAATTGGGGATTCATCTTGACAGTCATTGCCTTCTCCTCCTATTTTCTGTAGGTCATTAACCCAACAATAAATAAACAGTATTTTCCAAAGACAAATGAGTATCCTCTAGCCATGTATCTTTTAATAAGGAAATTTCCTGATGGCAGCTTAGTTTATTACACAACCATCGAATTCTCTTTGCAGTAAATTGTAATTTCATATTATGTTTTTTTTTTAATTTTATATGAAACTTTTGTTTCATGTAAAATTTTCTTTGTTTGCAAAAACTCAATTACCTTTTTTTACTGCCAATAATTTCAACAAGTGATGAAAAGGTTTGTGGCTCCATAACTACTGTATCTGCCAAAAATAGAAAAATGTATATTTTTTGCACATCTAAATACACAATGTTAGTTTTATACATACCTAAGCCAAGTTCTGGTATTGAACTCATTTGTAAGAAAAAAATAACCCCTTAGCTTCTGTAGTTAGTTCTTAGATGGCACCACTGAAATGCTATATTGAAATTAGAAAATAAATAAATAAAATTATAAATATAATTTAACCAGACTTAACCTACGCTCGCTAACCTTGACTAGTGTGCGAAGCGAGCGTAGGTTAAGTTTGGTTAGATTACATTTATAAACCCACCGGGTTGGTCATGTGGTGAACGCGTCTTCCCAAATCAACTGATTTGGAAGTCGAGAGTTCCAGCGTCCAAGTCCTCAGAAAGGCTACTTTTATATGAATTTGAATACTAGATTGTGGATACTGGTGTTCTTTGGTGGTTGGGTTTCAATTAACCACACATTTCAGGAATGGTCAAACTGAGACTTTACAAGACTACACTTCATTTGCATTCATACATATCATCCTCATTCAACCTCCGAAGTAATACCTGAACGGTAATTCCCACTGGCTGAATAGGAAAAAAAGATTACATTTATAATTTTTTATTTATTATAAATTTATAATTTTTTACAAACATAATTATCAACAAAGATAAACAAATGGTGTCAACCAATAAGAAACTGGTCTCTTCGTCCTTGACCTTTATCATTTTAGCATTATTTCTACTGCTTAATTTTACCTAATAATTATAGTATATGTTATTTTGTATCGATTAAAAAAATATCTGATTTTTGGTAGTGGGCATTTTCCGACAAAGTACCCATTATTTTATTAATTATTTACATATTATTCATTAAATTAGTTATCAATTATTATTTTATTAAAGAAATTTTGTACTACCAATACTAAAATATTAAAACGCACATTTACAGTGAAATCTTCTTGTTCAGGAATTCGTTATTCGCGGTGCAATATTTTGCGATGTCTTCTCTATATTCGCGACTAGAATTTTCCGTATTCACGTACGTAAATTATGTAGTGACATTAAAAAATAAAAATATTAAAAGATTTAATGGCGCAGGTACAGTATGAACATTTGGAGGTAGAAGATATGATCCCTGGAAAACAGTTCAAAACGCTTTCTGAAGGCATTAAATTATCCCATGATCTTATCCAGTTTTTTATAGATGCTGATCTACCTTTGAATATAAGCTTAATCTTTAAGCGCAAAATTGAAGATGCCTACAAGAATACACAGAACTTCACACGGATTTAGAAACAAGAGCGAGACAAGGAAAAATTAACAAATTTTTATAAATGCAATCCAAAATACTGTAGGTTAATTTTGTAAATTTACAGTAATTTTAGTTTTAGTGTACGTAGTACTGTTGCGCTGTTTTCTTGACTTTTGATACGATTTGAACATGTAATACATTTTTCTAATACTGTACGTACTGTAGTGAGTTTTTAAATCAGACAGTTCAGTAAGTACTTACGAGTAAATTAGGAAATATACTGAATTTTGTTAAATATTTTTTTGTGTAGTGTACCTATGTATTGTACTAAACCAGTACTTATAAATGAATGATGCCGTCTCCATTTCATCAATAACATCGCCCTAAGTAAGTACCCATGATATTTTTCATTTTACATACAACCTAACTATTCTTCCTTAAACGAGTATTAGTTCCGTTCTATATTCGCGGCATTTTTAGTCTCTAACCCTGCGAATAAGGAGATTTTACTGTAATTTAAATTTTGTGTAATGCACAATTAAAATAATAATTTCATATAGATTATTATAACTAAAATTCTAATATTCATTAGTATTACAAACTGATATAAAATATATTTTTGTTGTATTGATCATTTATTCTTTTTTACCTTGCCCTTTAAAATTAATAAAAATATCTACATTGTAAAAATTTGAGTAAAATAAAATATATTTCTACTTCAGTTGAAAAAATTTGCTCAAATGTTAAAAAAATCATAAATCATCAGTAATGCACAGAGTTACCAAAAACAAACTAACCTTGTGACACAAAGGCCCTGAGTTAGATACTAAGAATCTTTAAAACCACTTTATTCAAAAAATAATAGTTTCATTAGCATGACAATTATGATAGACATTGACACACAAAATGAAAAATAAAATAATTAGAAATTTAATCTGCATATGCATAAAATATTCAAACATAACATCAGAATTATTCTGATTTAAACTAACACTGCAAGATATAAAGTAACTAAAAGGTCCAGTAAAGAAAATATTTAACTTGTTAGTAACTAAAACACAACATTAAATTTTGGTGTCTACTCTATACCTGCTGGTTGACTTACACGATGACTTTACAGTCTATATATATTATTAAAATGTTAATATGTAATCCCCTAGCAGTCAGCAGTATTTCCTTACAATCATATAGACATTTTCAATGGTATATTTTAATATATAAACAATTGATGATGTGCAGTTAATCCTTTTATATGATCTCAAGCCTATATTTAGTGTATAAGCTGACACAGTTTTTCATTTGAACATACCAATTGCCCAAATGGATATTAAAATTTTTAATAGTGTACAGTTTAACCAGCAAATAAGGGAACACAAAAATATAGTAATATTTATCAATAAATTATTTTTTTAAAGAATTTCTGTTAACTACTGTTGTTATATCTGATATAATTTGTGTTTTTAATAAAATAAATTTTAAAAAATAATCTTAAATTTTTAAAAATATGTGAGAAATAGTTTTTTCATTATTCTGTAAATTTTGATTTATTGAATTCAACACTAAAAAAACTTAATTACCCTTAACTTATTTCAGCCTAACTGTAATAGAATATTATTTTTTTAATTTTTAGTATAGTAATTTTAAGTTGATTGTGCTCTTTTAAGTTTATTTTAATTTTTAACGTACACACCAACAAAGAAGTAGGTCATGTGAAAAAAGTCATTTACAGAAATAACGACACTCCTAAATTATATCTTGATAAAAATAAGCAAAGGAACACAGAGAAATAATATAAAGAGATGATTACTGACTATGAACTAGGGTGACTGGAGTACAGGGGATATGTATGTTTCTTTTTACGCTAACTATAAGTATTCCAACTAAGTTAAATAATATCTAATTTTTTTTAATAGAAAAAGAATCGTTGAAATTTGTTTGTTTGGTCAAACATGAACATAAAAAAACACATGAGCACCTCTTCCTTATTTAAGGTTAGTTTGGTTGGTTATTTAAAATTCATAATTGTTGGTTAGTTTTAAGGTTAAAATTAAGTTAATTTTGTTGGTTTTTTCAGTATTTATTGATATGCCGGAATTACTTTATAATGTAAGGAACAATTATCAGTATTGGAAGGATATGGAAGAGCGAGGTTGTACAAGTATAGATAAAATAAGCAGCCCTTCCAATACAACTATCCTCCCAAACATTCCTGAGAAGAACAGTAATAGTTAATTATTACCATATTTTTACATGTTAACAAAATTTAACACTTAAAGTTAAGTGTTAATATTTGTTAACAAAGTGTGTTATATATTTGTTTGTTGTTTATTATATGTTGTCAGATTTTATTAATGTTTGTAACAATATTATTATATAATATTAATGAATGTGTATAATATAAGAGTATAAAAGATAATATATTGTAATCCATAATTATTTTTGTTTTAGTTTCTATTTGTAATTTTATTTAATTCAACCTATAGTTGTTAAATGTAGAGCAAAATGTCTGGTCTATGTGCTCTGTAAATTTAGTGTTTTAATATTCACTTTCTTTCCTTTTTAATAAGAAATATTTTTTAAAATAATTATTCAGCTATTTTTATTTTTATTTTTTCAAAAAGTGTCTGAAATATATTAAAAATGAAACTTTGTGCTACATTATAAATATTAAGTTACCAACCATAATTTATTCTCTTATAATTTAAAAAAATTTTTTTTTAATATACTATTTTGATTGTATTTAGTAGATTAATATTATAAATGTCTTGCAACAAAAAAACATATTCTGATGTTGAACATGACTCATATTATAAAAGCCATTAACTTTTAAAGTTGTTTATGTGCTGTTGTATTCTGGGAAAAACAATTTCTTTTTGATAAAAGAACTTCAGTAATAAAGTTATTTATATTAGCCCATACTCCTTAATGATGTTTAAATTGAATAAGATGTAGTAAACACTGAGACTATACTAGAATTACTGTGACTTTATTTCCGTCAACCTTTTCTGAAGTTTTCTGGAAATTGGATGTTTTAGATACTATTCTCTTTAAAAGTATCCGTTTTTCATGTTTTTTGGGCACATTTATTGCTCTGGAAACTCCATAAGTAGTATGCAAATGTTTCCTCCTGTAATTTCTACTTAATAAATAAAATTGAATTTCCTAAATTGATCATGTAATTTTAATTTCATTAATTATATTTCTTTTCCATTTTTCTCTAAAATAAGCTTTACATAATGAATAAATCTTTGTAATGCATCCTTCAACTAAGTTTTCACTATTAAAACAATCAATAAATGTCTTCATATTGCAAATCATTTGGAATTTCCCATTTGCCTTTGAAAATAGGTTTTAATTAGAATCATTTTCAGGAATAATTTACCAGAAAAAAAAATTATTATAAATACAGCAAAATAAATCTCTTATCTATCAAAGATTAATTTTGTTTCATTTTGATTTTCATTATCATCATAAGTATCAGTTACTAACAGTTAGCTATTGGAGTGGTAAATCTGGGTTATGTTTCCAATAAGTCATTTAAATTATTTTTAAATAAGTGTACATCTAATAATTGTTTGTTGTTTTTTTTTTTTTAATGAATTTATTGGCTTCACTCTTTCGTAGTATGACATCTCTGGTGTTGATCGGATATTTTTTTTTTTTTTTTTTTACTTTCTCAGGTTTTAAATATTTAATGTGAATTATTATTAATTCTGTGCTGGAAAAACTAAAAAAACAATAACATCTAAAGAGGGAGCACAATACATGGCAGTATTCTGCTTATTATATAACATCTCCATATCAAACAATGAGACTGTAAAACTGTGTTTTGAACAAAAATTCATTCATTTATTGTAGCCATGTATGTGTAGAGATTCATGGGTTGTTTCATCTAAAGACTAAACTGAAAGCTACAAATATATAAGATAAATAAATATGAGCACTTATTCAAACATGTGCAGATAAATCTATGTAGATTGACAAAATTTACAGATAAACCAAATCAAATCACTTTGTGATTAGATAAAATTAAATAAATTTACTCTGACGAGGATATTTTAAATTTGACTGACTTTTGTCTTATCAGTAAAGTGGACTTATTTATTTTTTTCAGTTACAATGGAATTAATTTGTTATTTACAAATTTATGCCTTTGTTGTCCTTTTATATTAAAAAGAAAGCATTTTTATTAGCTAAGTAGTCAAACTGTCATATCAAAAATTTTCACTTAACCAATAGCCAGGTAAGACAGTAGGGATCATATTGTGCATCTCAGTAACAAAATAAATATTTTTTTTGTGTAGCTTTTTTCTGAGCAAAAAATGCTTCAGCGTTATCATCACCCAAATACAATATATGAGGTTAGAAACTAAAGTTAAAAATTTACAATTAAAAATTAAATAAAAACTCCCAGAAAATAGAACAGGAAATACATATATAAAGCCTAATAGAATAACAAAAACCACAAAAAAATAAAAACAAAAACAAAAAAGTAAAAAATTAAAAACAGAACAAACTAAATTATTAAAAACAAAGAAAAGACAAAAAACTTAAACTAAAATGTTAAGACAAAAAAACATGGAATTACATTAAAAAAATCTAAAAACACTATAATGTAAAATATTAGCCCCCTGGAGAAACAAAAAACACGTGGGCCAAAACTTCTTTATTATTGCCCAAGATTTGATGAAAATTCCTGGCAAATTTAAATTTTTGACGCAAGGCTGCAAACGGCAGTTTTATTGTATGCATATCTGTATATTTACTGCTAACATCAGATACCGGTGAGTAGCTCTCGTATGTCCTATCTGCAGTCAGGAGAGGACCACTTCCTCCCAACAAATTTACCTGTATGAGGAATCCCATGGCAACACACAACCTTTAATTTGCCGGAGTTTGTTATCTGTCTATCCATCCAGTCATCTTGCCACTTTGCGTAAAGAGTGAGTTTTACACAGTTAATAAAGTCTGATGTAGTAACACGGGTAGTGAAGGATGGTTGACCACATGTGTCTTTAGCAGCGGAGTCTGCATGTTCATTACCCGGAATCCCCACGTGGCTAACAAAATAAACATGCTAACTGGATGAGGTTTAGAAATTGGAGAATAGAATACTGTTAATTCCATATACACCTCTAAGTTTGCGCTATGTATGGTTGTATGTACTATGTATTATGTATTGTAGAACCAATATGTCAAACTTTAGAAGATTGAAGATGGAGTTAAAGGTTCTTAAAATTCTTAAAACATATTTTAATATTATTTTTGAGAATTATGTTTTAAATAAGATGGCTCAACCTTCAATGATAAATAATAAACATTAAAAAACTTAAGACTTACAAAATGTATTTTTTAATTTCCTGTTGTATACACTGTAATTTAAATACAATTATACTGTAATTGGGCTTTTGATTTAGTACTGACACTTATCACTTGTTTCATAATACTGTTAAACATAGGCTTAAATCTAGATGTTACCTTTTAATGGTTTTTTATATGCTATTATTAATAGAACCAATATTTAGTTCTGCTTACTTCACAATCTGAAAACCTGTTTCAATACATCTGAGTAAGATCCATAAGTCACATATTACCCTGAACTTACACAAAAACTGTCAGACTCTTTACATGGTTTATCTTTTTATGAAGATATGTAATCAGTTAAGAAACATTTTTTATATTTACGAAAAAGCTTTCCTGCTTTAATTTTGAAAATTTGTTATATATTTAAGAGAACACATGTTAGTTTAGTAAATAGTAAGTATTATACCAATTTGTTTAGTAAATGCTGTAGGTAAGGATAAAGAATTACTCTGTTCTTATGACAATCTTAGTAGTACCATGTTTTCATTATAATATAGAACAATCTGTATCCCTACACACTATTGTGTTAACATGATAACAATGCTTGTTACTATATATTTTAGTACATAACCCTTTTACTTAATAATATAAATGCATTTAATACTTGGAATATTTTATGTTTGAGAGAAAATAAATGTTCACTCTAAATTAGTATTTACAGCACTGTAAATTACAAAATAATGTTTAATATAGTACTCTTTAGTAAAAAATGTAAGGTGCAAATAAATATTTCCCAAATTTTAATCAAAATATAGTGCATGATAAATATTATTATTTTTATTTATTTTAATAAACATTGATCAAAATGGTTATTATCTACTAAATGCCAACAGGATGCACTATATATTTATTCAACAATATTTAACTTTAGCAATTACAAAAAAGCCAGTTTGTTGTTTGGCAGTTTGCATTTATGTGAAATATACCCTTCATTATTACAGAACAGTCAGGCTATGAAGGATATAGTTTATCATTTTATCCAGGATCTGTCTATTACTGTATTGCTATAAAACCTTGTTTATCTAGACTAAAGCAGCTTAAGAGGTTGCAGACTAGCTAAACTACCAGTTAATATAAAAATTTGTAGAATTAAAGATTTTCAAAAAAACAAAAAATATTTTTTAAGCATAAAATTATTATGTTCAGACCATAATAAAGTTATTTTTATATTTATTTATTTTTTTTTATTATAATGTTTGAAAAAACAAATGACAAGCAGCAATAAATAAGAAAGATTTGGGATATGGAGTTTGCTTTAAATGAACTTGTAGGATTAGAATAAACTAGAAAATATATAAGACCTGAAATTATATATCAGGCAGAACTCTAAAAAAGTAATCCAGCTTCATCTGTCCTAGATAGCTGAGTTAAAAGCAAATCTTTGTTTTGTCAGAATTAAGAACTCAGAATGCTGAATAAGTAAAATTGAATTTAACATTCAGTCAGATTAATAATGTATAATATCTCATTCATTAATTCACAATAATATTTTTGTTATTTACTAGTGTAATTCACCACTCCCGCTTTTGGAAGTATTTCAAATATACATTTTCTTTTCTCTTCATCAAATTACTGACAGGTGATTGTCTAAATTGGTTACAATATACAAATTACAATTTATCCTTTTCAGCTCAATTTTTAGTTTACAACTCAGTTATAATCATAACTTATTTCCTTTTCATTGTCTGACAGCCTTATTAATTTATAATATAGTGAAAGTAATATAGAGCTAGCTAATAATATGAAAAATTTAATTTAATTTAAATTTGTTGAATTTATTTTATCTCTTAGTATATTGGTTCATATTTCGGTTGAAGAAAGAGCCATAGTTGTAACGTATCAAGACAGTCCATTCCAGAGAACTTGTTTCTGTGAAAAAGAACTCTGACAGCGAGTGTAAACTTGCCATTGGGATACAGCACAAAAAACATTCAGTTTTGGGAAGTCTCATTCACACTACAGTATTTCGTGAGGATTTTCTGATCTCCAGATACACAAATTTATGAGTGTTTTTACGTTTCCATTAACATAAAATGTTAATTCATCACTGTATATGACACAATAAAGAAAATCTTCATTGTCATAGTACATCATTTCATTTGTGAAGCTAGCACGCAAACCATAGTTTGTAGGCTTAGAGCTTGTAACAGCTGTAAACAATACGGATGCAGTTGTAAGCATTTCCTTAAAACTCTCCACACATACATCATTGGATTTGTTAATCCACAACTAGCCTTCCTAATAGATTTCCTAAGTTTACGCACAGAAGACTTTCTTACATGTTCAAGATTGTCTTTGGACACACTCGATCATCTTGTAGTCTTTTCCTTTACAAATACAGCCAGTGGTTTCAAATTGTTTATACCACCATGTTGAATGGTAATTACAGATTCAAACTTTGCAAACTGCAAACACAGAAGACTTTCTGTTGGGGGGTTGCCATCTTTGCTACTTCCACTTTCAAGTGGAAGGTAAAGGAAACAGTTTATGAGCTTGCACACAGCTAAAGCCGTTGCTATTTCATTCCATATACAATTAATCAATATACGTGAAACTTGAGAAATATTACATAGCTTTAAAACAACCAGTATATTCATTTTTGAACAATCTGTACTGAATAATATTTACTAATGGGTAAGTCTTAGATTGGAGTTTTCTGTTAACCAGAAAAAATTGCTTTTATTTTAAACAAAACTCATTTTGAGGTGAAATAGCATAATTAAATTGTTTGTTAAGAGAGAGTAATGTATTAGAAGTTACAACTAAATATTGAATAGAATTTAAGTAGTTAAACATAAGTAGTAATAAAAAATTCCACTCTGGAATATTTAATTCTAGTCAAAGCAGATTGACAACAGTTTTTCTAAACTCTTGTTAAAATATTAATGGATGATAAAGTATTGGTGTTATAGCTAAACATAAAACAAAATTACAGTAATTGATAGACTAAATTAATATAATTGATTTACACTCACAAACCAGTTATTCAAATATTACATCACACAAATCTTACAGCTCTTTTTAAAAAATGAAGGGCTGTAAGATTTTTGTTTCCTTCTTTCTCTCTTACTCAGATTTGTTGACAACTTCAAGTCTAAAATCTTCAATTAAAAAAACTAAGATTTTTTTCCCTCCCAGTTCCTCGTCCATACTACATATCAGCATAAAATTTTTAATTAAGATCAGAAGATCTTAATTTATTATTGGACTCCTATCCAATTATTAAAAAAAGATTTTACAAGCAATTAAATACAATTCTAAAATTCTAAAAAAAGGATTTAAAAATAACTTTATTCTGTTTCTTTAATTAAATCAGTGTATGTATAATTTTACTTGGTTATCTTGTTTCAGAATTAGAACACAGATGTATATTAACATATTATAAATGTTACTGCAAAACATGTAATGGCATTATTATGATTGTATTTATTACTGTTTTAAATGAGTAACTAAGCTTATAAACTATTGATGTAAGTGTAACTCTAGATTCTAGATCAGATATTATTTGGTTGATCTTCAAGACTGGCATTTCTTATTTATAAATTCATCCTTCTCACTTCCCTCATTAAATATATGTAAAAGTATGTTATGGTCATACAACAGCCAGCACGTTTTTAAGTTGAGTTTCAAATAAACAACAATCTTTATATTTTACTTCATAATTCATCACTGTGATTTTTATGATCTTTTAGTTTCGCATATAGTGACCTATATTATATGCAAAAATTTCATTAAAATCCTCATCCACATTTATTCAATTTATTACAGAACATATATTCAGAGTAAACAATCGATACTTACCAGAATTAGAATGCTTAGATCAACTAAACATATTATACTTCAACAAAGACATTAATTTAAATTTTACTTTTTTATAATAGTCATACCTTTTAATTTTTGCAGAAGATGTTTTTAAAAACATGTTTTTCTTATTTCAACTGAATTAAATGTTTGTCAACAGCAGAACACATTCACTGTTTGTATTTGAAACAGTTTTTAAATGGATTATTGACAATAAAGATAATATTTAAATTTTTAACATACTTGCCAGGATGGGTGTATCAGTTGCAAATTTTTGCTTCCATATTTTTTTAACCTTATAATGATGATTTAGCCATCCTTTTATATTTACACTGAAAATTTATGTAAGCCTATTTTTTAGTTTGGCGTTATTTATTTTTTATACTAAATTAAAGTTTATTTTTGGACAATCCTCTTTAGCTAGTTTCTCATAAACATTTTTTTTATCTTGAAATAATAAGTGGCACTAGCTTACTGTACTGAAATGCACCACACCCTGCGGTTCTTGATTTTCCTTTCCCAGACCAAAATTAGGATTTCACTTTTTTATGTATACCAACATTGGTGGATTAACAAAAACAACTTTTTAAGGAGCATTCTTGTTATTAAATGTAATAGGTACATGTGATCTCTGCTTACTCTTATGTTACATTAAGGATATATTATTCTTTATTGTTGTAGTAGTGAAAAAAAAGCTTTTTGTTATAATTTTTAGAAACCATTGAGCTGTAGTAGCAATTTCTCAACTCTAGAGAAACTATTGCCTCTGCACTAATCTGTTGTGATACTTAATAATCAGTTGCCTACCAAAATTCACATCATAATGAAATCATTTTCATCTGTACCTTTATATACCAGTTGATTTTTCTGTAGCCGATGTCTTACAATTCAATCTTAGATATACGGTATCTCAAATTTACTGTAATTTTTAGCATCCTATATTCATGGAATCCAATCAAAATGTGTTTCAGAAGAATTAAAAAGATGTTTTTTAGTATACTATCACTGAAATAGCTACTGTTAAAACATTTGCAAAATAGAAAATGCAAAGACATTTCATGTTTCCTTTTGTAAACACTTGTTTTCTACTTAAAAAATCTTTGTTGTTAGATATTAATTACCAGTAATTAATGTTTGTTAATTACTATTAACATAAATGTTCTTACATAGAGTGCTATAGAATTATAATTACAGAATATATATTCTTTTTGTTTTGAGTAAAACTTAACAAAGTTAACAGCAAATTAGTCAGATTGCTATACTTTCTTTAGAAACTATATGACTTGAAAATATTAAAAGTCTGACACTTGAAGCCTTATGATAAAACATTGTTACATATTCTGGACACATTATTTTCAGTCAAGAAGAATGTTATGTAAAAGTGTTCTAAATAAATAAAAGTATTTTGTATTAAAAACTATTGAATCCTATCACTGATATAACAAGATAAAAATAATAGCTATTGATTCTTATTTTCATTTAACATAATTCTAAGAGGAAAGTACTGTGTGTACAGTGAAAATAAAAGCTTCTGTTGGAGAAAGTCGAGACTGCACTACTATCAAACCTAAAATAATTTTCACCTATCTGATAGGACAATAATAATCATTGTACTTTTATCTATACATGTTTAATTTATTACCGTTTACATATTTTATTAGTTATAATTCATTATTATGCAATTAGTATTAATCATTCAATAAATAAAGAGTGCAAATCAAGAATTTTAATTTTGGTGTATTTTTAAACTAAAAAAATTTTAACTACTGCTTGAATGTATATTGTATTCATAAATACACTAAATTAGATTTATAATTATTATTGTGTAATATTTAGAATTTTCAATTTTTTTTTTTTGTATGATATTGTTGATTGTACTATTATTATTAACACTTACCTGAAATTTGCATTATATGTTCAGTTCCTGTCAAGTTTTTCTCTGTCTTCATCGGAAGTCACTTTCACTACCACTGTCTAGATGTATGATAAATTTATTTGTCGTTTTGTCATCCATTTTCTTATACTCAGTTTCAGCTTTTTTTTTTACGTATTTCAAATATGGTTTCCTATCATCCTTATTCATTTCATTCATTTTTTCCTCAGTTAATTTTTTAATATTTGACATTAAAAATGGTTATTATTACCAACATATCTTTTCAGAGCCGACCATACTATCTTGATCAGATTTAAATTGGGATGATAAGGTGGAAGTCACAGAACCTGATGCCCCTGTTTTTTAATAGTTCATCAAAATGGTACTTTATTTTTTAATTTCTATGTGATTTAATTATGTCATACAATTGTGGTTTTAACATTGCTTTATTAAACAGAATATTGTATTTTTCTAGCCAATTAATCATGCCACTTTCCCTATCATTTGACTTTGGAGGCTTCTCTAGAAGTAAATTGTGGTATGGCACATCATTGATAACAACTAGTGACGGGGGGAAGACCAGAAATTAATTTTTCAGATGCCCACTTCATGAAATAGTTGAAAAGTTAAGACTGGTACTGAATATTAGTTAACAGTATGAAAAAAATTACTTAGTTATTCTAAGAAGTATAAAATGACTAAGTTATTAATAAATTATTATAATTTGTAGGGTATAGGCGTATTATTTAATGATTATGTTTATTACTATAAACATCATCAACATTACTAATACCCATTACAACAAATGCATATAAATATAACTCAAATGAAACATTCTGATGTGTAATAATAATTTATTAATACAAGTTTGTACTGCTGGCCTTTGTGGAGGGAGTTGTAGTGTCTTGGTCTTTAATCTGGAGGTCCCAGGTTCAAACCCCAGTCAGACATGGCATTTTCACACACTACAAAAATTGTCATTTATCTCATTCTCTGAAATAATGCCTAACAGTGGTTCTGGGGGTTAAAAAAAATACAAGTTTGTACTGTATAAAGAAAGAAATATTTATAAGTATACTAAATATTTTTAAAGAAATTATTGTCTGAATTTAAACAAAATGATAATAGATTTTAATTGTGGAAAGAATTTCTGCTATTTATGAAAATAGTTACAACACAATGTATTGCAGAATACTCAGTTTCTGAATGAGCCTAATGTTATGAGAAAAGATCAATATAGTCTGCCTTGTGCAAGCAAGCTTTTATTTTCATTGTTCGCACTATAGTTCATACTTGTTTTAAGTGTAATATAAGTGTGTATAAGTGTATATATGTGTGTGTGTGTATAGATTGTACCACTAAAGATGGTAGCTTGTGCATAAATTATTGTATCTTTCTACTAGAAGAAAAAACTAATGTATATTAAAAATGATAGTGCTATCAGAACTGGCAATTATTTTTCTGTAAAACAGTAAAGTAACTTTTTTAAATGTTTTCATTTAAATTAATGCTAGTATTGATAGAAAAAGTACAGCTTTTAAGTGTGTCAAATACAAACATCTACACAAAAAAAAGAGATGAAAACTTTTAAGTTTTAGGTTTATTATCCACACTTTTTTAGCAGAATTATGGGAGTTTATCCAAATATAAACACATTTCTTAATCATATAGACCATTTAACGTTACACTCTGATTTACAGTCAACACAAAACAAACTTTTTATTCCAATATCATCTTTTATTATTGTAGAAATTTTATCGGAAGAATTTTGATGAAAATAATTTTGCATTCTGTGAATGAAATTAATTAAATTAATTAACACAGATAACCATATAACAACATTAGATAACCATATACAATGATGTTTTAAGGATACTGCCACAATATTTTTATAAGACCCTGTGAATTGTATTCCTCCATAGCAACTTTATATATTGCTTTTGAAAAAATAGTACCATATAATGATACTTTTAATTTTTTCAGTTATCTTGATTTAATTTTCTTAATTAAATCATTTAAAATTATTTTAAATGTCTATAGTTTTAACCATATTGGTTTATAAGCAAATAGTTTAAAAAATCTAACAATGAATTCATATAAGAAAGTGTTGTAAATCATTAGAAGAAAGTAAATAAAATCAATTTATTATATTTTTTGCAATTATAAAATTCATTAAGTTTATTTACTAATCATTATTGTATCTATAGGACTATATGATTGCAGTAAAGTCTAAATGATATTTTTTCTGTTTGCATTTAATAACTAACAAAAAAACAAATTTTTTAGTCACATACATGTTGTCAGTTTTGTTTTTCTAACTTATGCAATACAAGTAGCTGTAAACAAAAGTTTTTATTTTTAAAATTAATATTAAAAAAAAAAAAAATAGTTACTAGATAAAATTCAAGAAATCAATGAAAATAACAAGCATGTTCTTGACAATGGAATTCTGCAGAAACTAATCATTATTTCATGAGTAATTTTTACATCCTTAAAAGTCCAGTATTTTAATTTATTTGTCAAATAACATAATCATATTTATTCTGTATAAGGAACAATACCACCTTTCCTCTAAATATTTATCATAATGAAAAATGCATATGTCATACAGAAAAACTGTCCAAATTTAAAAATCATTTAATAAAGTTGAAATTTCATGCGATCATTTTTTTTTTTTTTTTTGATAAAACTATGATTTATACATAAATATTAATTAATTTTTTTACAGAAATAATTTTAGATATTTACATGATGTTCAACACAAGCTTCATCTTATGTGGTGCATGCTGTATTGTAGATCTTTTAAGCATATACATATGTAGTCTTGCTTTCTCTTTGCTACTTTTGATTGAAAATGTCTTTCCTAAAAGAATATTTGAACACATTCAGTTTTTTTCAAAACATTTTAAAGTTGTGTGATGTACAAATTTTGTTTCTGTTACTAATTTGTGGGTTCTTAATTAAATTTTTGATTGTGTTCTCAGAGGTAACTGCATTCCTACATATAAAAGATTTGTATTCATAAATTCTGTATTTAAATGTAATGCTGCTTGTAACAGTGGGCTAGTTTGAATATTTAACATTAGATAAAATGATTAAATCTGTTTAAAGTAATGTAATATTTACTGATTGTTGGTCTCATTGACGTTACATTCTATTAACTTATTTTATATCATTATCAATTGTTTATTTCTTTTGCTAAAATAGTAGCTGTTTCACACTAAAAAAATACTATTGTAATAAATGATGAGTGGATGAATTTTTTATCTTGAAAAAATTATATGTATTTTTGTATGTACATAATTACAAATAAAATGACAGTAAAAACTGATAAAAATTATTAGGAATTTAATTTTATTGGCCTATTGTATAATTATAATAATATAATTATAATGCCTATAGTATAATTATATATAATTTAAAAACATTTACTGCATGATATATCAACATTGTAAACTTTGTTAAAGTGCTTTAATGTTTAAATTTTCTTAACCTTCCAAAAGAGATTGTTGATGTGGGTTAATTTGATTTTATACTCTATACAGAATTTAGTAAAAAAAGCTTATTTTTCTTGAGGTTATCAAAATCATTTTCCTCATATCTTTTTACACAAGTAATAACCATTGGCATTTTTCTGCAATGTAAATTTTTACAATGATCCTTATTATCATAATTTTTATAAAGCCTGAGAGGATTATTATAAATATTAAAAAAACATTATTGAAAATATTACTAAATTATACTGTACTTGTGAGGTTTTTACACTATTCTGACAGTGGGTAACAATGGATTAATGAAAAGTACATACTAATTAGCCCTAAAATATTTTGTTAACCTTCCTACAGCAATGTAACAACAGTACTGACCTATAATACAAGATTAAATATGCTGTCTGCAGTCAATCAGTATATAAAACAGTTACAAATCTAAAAATCTGAATGCAGTGTAGTTTTCAGAACAAACAAAGGAAAATAATTTTGCTTACGCACAGAATACAATTTTCCTAACAAGCACAACACCTCTGGAAAGTATAAAGTAACAACTGTTCCAATTGCACAGTGTTCTATATTGGTCAAATGGGAAGCAATTTCAAAAAAACTTCAACATATACTTGAAAGACCTCCTTAGCAAAGTAGAGGCAACATTTACTAATCATCTCTTAACAGAAATCACACAATCATCTGCATTAAAAACAACCTGTATATATACTACGTGTGTGTATGTACACTGCACATACATAAAATGATTACACCTTAGCAAACTTTTACATCATGTGTTTATATATATTATATTCAAATTCTACATATGTTTCTGCATCATTTAAAAAACTGCCAGCAGTAGCATTAGCTACACCACTGTAAGAATATCAGCACCAGTCTCTGAAGATTGTCGTAAAAATGACTAAAAATGTTTTGAAGTTATTAGAAGTATTTTATTATAAAAATTTGATTAAGCATGTTGTTGTCAAAGCTTATATATTTAAATTAATGTCATAGCTGATTATCAAGGATAAAATAGAATAATAAAACAGAATTGTCTGTTTAATTAATATGGTAAAAGTTAAATAATCTACATACAAACAAAACAAAGCACTGTAAGAGTGAAAATTAGATATCTCCTTAGGTACAATGCAGAAATTATTAGGAAAAAGTTTTTAAAGCTCAGTAAAAAAAATAAAAAGTAATTTTTTAAAGAGAAAATTATGTGCTATTTACAGTGTCTAACAAAAAATAGTATTTCATCCTAAATGGAGTTGTAGTAACTTTTAACAGAAATAGTTCATTTTTCCTATGAAACTAATGTTTACAAAGTAATAATCTTGTTAATAATGTTATCCATTATTATGATATATTTGTTAATATATGTTCTTATAAATCTGATAATTTTTCAATTGATGAAGTTAGTGTGAGAACAGAGCACCTTTAATATTAAATATTCTTCAAGTTTGTTGTAGCAAAACTTTATTAATTATTCCTGATTTTCCATTCTCTGTATATTTCTTATTCAGTCAAATAATAGAAGTCAGTTGATCCTTTCATCAATTTAATGATTTGTTAATTAAACCCCATCCTATTTCTATTCTATTCTATTTTCTACTTTTTTTAAATATTAAAATATCAGTGAGCAGCCTCACACATTTCTGTTGTTTATTTTCTCTTCTATAAATGCATATTCCAGCACCACATGCTTTCTCCTAGCCCCTTGTTATTTATTTTACCTATACTCATTACTTTCTTGCTTGAAAAATTCAATTATCAGACATTTTCACACTTTAACAGTGAAACTTTTCATTATAATTACATCACAATATAACTAATAATCAGATCTCTTTTTAACATTATTAAACTTATGTAGCAGATTAAAATACATTACACACAGTTAAAGATGTGTTAGTTTTTATCCTCAACATTGCTATTAAATGTAATGTTTTTTTTAAATCCCAATTTCAACATTTTTTTAGAGCAGTTACTACATAATAATATTATATGCAAAAATGTATAAATGAAAGCACCAAAAAGATAGAATATTTTATTAATATGAAACACAAATTTAATCCACTACAAGTAAATGTATGAATATCAGATAATACAGTCATAATGTTTCAAATACAACCCACCTTCATAACTACTATTGAGCAGTAGTAGTAAATTACTACTATAACCAGAGTTATATATAATAGTATAAAAATAAAGTTAATAACAACATTTCTTGCTGCTTTATAAAGTAATTTTTTTTAAACCAATGTATGCATATCTCTCAGAAATGTGAGCTAGCAAACATTATAATACTTATAATATACTTCCAAAAATTATAATTAATCTAAAAAAAAAACCTTGATTTAAATTCTTTATGAAAAAACATACTCATAATTACTCAAAAAAAGTTATTGATTAAATAATGTTCTTCTAAATGTTAAATTTAACTTATTTTTAGTATTAAAATGCTAATTTTAAATAATTTAACCATTTCTAAAAACTCTAATATTGAAAGGTAGAGCTACTGCCATACCACTATTATCTGTATGATATTTGTATGATATTCATTATTAAATGAACATTTTTGCTAGAGGTGATGATATGTCACTTGAAAGGAGACAGATTTAAGAATTATGACTTTAGTGGTGGATACGGATCGTAATTTGAGTCCAAAATTATTTTTATTTGGTGCTAATAAATATAGCTGAAGATCTACTACCACATACAACTGAATAAGAGTCCTGAAGCAATAATTAACTAGAATATGTCATTCTGAATTAAAGTATTTGGTCGTCTGTGGTAAATTCAATAAATTCTTAAAGGAATAATTTGTTTATTTAAATAAAAATCGCACATTCTGAACTATTACTGCATAAATCTTGTAAAGAAATACCTTGTTATTGATACTAAGCAGAAGAATAATCCGAATGTTTGGCATAATTTTTTTCTGCTTTTACAAATATTTTAAAATTTTTTAATTACACTGTAAACACTTCCATAGCATTGAATTCAGGTACTACTCTTGACACAAATATCTGTCAGAAAATGAATTTGTATTCGTAAAAGCAATTCCAGATCATCATAATACATTAATAGAACTATAAGGGATAATGTGTCGGCATGGTATGCACATAAATACTACTGGAATTAAATCTAGAATTAGCCTATGTTTTGTTAAAATGTTTTGTAAAATTTTTTGTTAAAAAGAAATGTCTGAGGACATTAAAAGAATGATCAAGGAAAGTACAGCATTGAAAATGTTGAATTAGGAGGCAAATGGAAAAGTCCAAGATATAGATTGAGAAAGAGGTAACTAGAAAGAGTTAAGAAGGATATTTTAAGTAGGGTAGAATAAGATAATGAGTTAGCAATCTATGACTCATGACATTCTTTCATAAAAGAAAAGGTTAGAATAAAGGAACAAAAAAAAGTTAAAAAACAAAGCCTGTTTATGACAGTGATGAATAATTTCTTATGTCATATTAATAAGTGAACAAATATTATAACTAGTGATCTCCTAAAACTACTTAGGAACCATATTCATGTGTCATGTTGAATTTATTGACATTTTAATGCAGAAGGTCATGTAATTATGGTTGTTGCAGGAAACTGAAGGAATTACACAATCCAATATTAGCTTACTACTGTATCAATCATTTTTAAATTTAATTGTTAAAAATACTAGATAACTTTTTTTCCTTTTTTGATAATCATTTTTTCTGGGATTTTCCAGAATTGTTCTGGCTGTATGCCATTCCTGACACCAGTACAACAGTGTTATACATACACAGTATTAAGTATCTAGATACCCAAATAGTGAAATCTAACATTTAAACAGAGGTTAATAAAATAATTATGTTAAATTTTATATTATACATCTAGAGGGATTTGAAAAAACTGTGTTACTCATATTTGTGTGAAAAACTAATGCTTCCAAACAGCAACGTGTCATTATATCATTTCCAAACATCATTTAGGTTAATATGTCTATGTACATATTAGTTTGTAAATGTTATACTTATTACAAGACTTAGTAATTGATCATTAATCACTATTCACTGAATTAAAATAATTAACAGATTTTAAGTTTGAACTGAATTAAATGTAATAAACATAATGCATTATGAAGTATTAAAAATCTTCCTTTACATTAAAGATAACAGCTTTAGAATCATTCATATCAGTTATGGAATATTTTGATAAATTTTATCATTTTTTATGAAAAAATTTTCTATTCCATTAAATGGATTTGACTTGGCAGCAAAAATTTATGGCAAATGAATGTTTGTATTAACTGATGATTCCTACTCAATTTCAGAATATACAATGTTTACCTCAGCATTTGGTGATGTCTGCCAAAACATTCAAAAAATGCTCCTGTATAGGTAACATACTATACAATACCTTTTCAGTCGGCATTTGCTTTCAGTAAAAAATTGTGGGCATACTCTTCCAGGAACAACAATTGTGTCAGATTGTTGAATCCAAGTAATATGATAAACCTTTCTTTTTTTCTTTCCTTTCTTTTCCTGTTTAGCCTCCGGTAACTACCGTTTAGATAATTCTTCAGAGGATGAATGAGGATGATATGTATGAGTGTATATGAAATGTAGTCTTGTACATTCTCAGTTCGACCGTTCCTGAGATGTGTGGTTAATTGAAACCCAACCACCAAAGAACACTGGTATCCACGATCTAGTATTCAAATCCATGTAAAAATATCTGGCTTTACTAGGACTTGAACGCTGTAACTCTCGACTTCCAAATCAGCTGATTTGGGAAGACGCATTAACCACTAGACCAACCCGGTGGGTCAATATGATAAACCTGCATTGAGGCAAAAGGTGCACACATGTTAAAATTGATCATTCTAAAAATTTTACACAAGCATCAGTGCTTATACTAATAAGAATCTCTTTCTACAAAAGCAAGCAAAAAGATGTGACGAACAATAAAGTAATGCGTAAATTCATAGCTAAACATTCCACTCTGTTATGAATGTCACCAAAGGTAATGGTTGGAATCTGTAATGACTACTTCGTAAAAAATCATTTAAATAATTTTTGAAATGATCACACATGTCAGAAAACTATATTAAAAAAGAAATGATAATTTGGACTTCAAAAAAATCATGCAAAATATTTAAAAAATTAAATAAAGAAATTTTTCATTTATAAAATTTCTGAAGTCAAAAAATTAGAAAGAACTAGCAATCCAATTATTAACCCTTAATAAGATATTATTTTTAATAATAAAAATTTAATGAAAAGTTGAAAAAGCTTCTTTTTTTTATTCTATTTATAATTCTATTTTTATTTAAAATACCAATATATATGCTTACAAAAAATCACTACCCGGAAGAAAAAACAGGAGTTCAAAAGAACCATAAAATGCAACAAACCTGCACCTTATAAAAAAAAATCCCTTTCGGCATGCCAGAAGGCAGAGGTAGATTTCATTGATGCTAAGAAGGGGATAAAAAAGATTTCCACCTTAAAGTTAAGGAAAACTTAAAATTTACTCAATACGACAATGGTTGCATGTGAAAAAAGTTTCACAAATTTAGCATACAACAAGCCTCATCTTCTTACAATTCCAACAACATTTTGGGCATCCCTTGCCATAAGGGTTGGTCATATCAAAAATTGTTTCAGACAAAATTTGTAGTTAATGTTTAGAGGACTAACAACCACTTTAAACCGATTCAATACTGTGCCTATTAAGGGAGGTATGATTTTTTTTTGTCTTTGAAACCCTATTTTTTCCACCCCCTGGGTCAGTGATTGGTGATATCAAAAAAGCTTTACTTAGGTAAGTTTTAGACCCTTATCCAAAGAATAGTACGAACTTTTTAACGAATACGATATTTCAATTAATAAGAAAGTTATAGTGATATTTTGTTTTTTTCAAAAGAGCCGCCCCATTTCCACCCCCATGGTCTGATTTTGCCCATTTACAAACTCTACCAAGATTTTTGGTCGTTATATTTTATATATTAATTTGAAATTGATTGGTGCAAAATTACAGCAGTTATCGTGTCCACAAGAAAGTGAAATATATTTACAGAGTGTCCCATATAAAACGCAACCCAATCTTATATTGGTAGGTATTGAAATAATAAAAAGGCATGTATAAATGTAAATGTAATTTTTATTATTACCATCCATTACCTTACATTTAGAGTAAATGTTGGAAGTGGCCGCCATCTTCTTGAATACAAGCTTCAATTCTTTTTACAGAGTTTCATGCAACTTTTTTCAAAGTTTGTGGCTGGATATTTAATACAGCTTGTTCAATATTGACTTTCAAGTGTTCGTGGTTTGTTGCTGTAGGCTTTTTCTTTGAGGTAACCCCGTAGAAAAAAATCCGCTGCAGTCAAATCTGGAGATCTTGGTGGCCAAAAGCCTCGACCGATAACACGATTACCAAAGAATTCCTCAACGAAATCAGAAGTTGAACCTGCGTAGTGCGATGTCGCACCGTCATGTTGTAGCCAGCGTTGTCTGTCTTCCTCTTCCAAGAGTGCAATGAACTGAAATAAAATATCCTGATATCGTTCTGCATTAATGGTGTACTCGAAAAAAATAGGACCGATTATTTTCTTCCGCGATATCGCACACCACACGCCCAACTTCTGCGGATGTAATTGTTTTTCGTGATAAACGTGGAGGTTTTCAGCACTCCAAATTCTACTGTTTTGGCTGTTTACGTAGCCATCCAAATGAAACCGTGCTTCATCTATGAAAAATAACGAATCCATAACATTAATTCCCTCACACAGAAATCGACGGAACCATTGACAATATTGTAGCCGTTTTTCTTTGTCGGGCTCAACAAGTTGATGAACCGTTTGAATGCGTTAAGGTCGTAATTGTAATTGTTTGGTCGCCCGATGAACAGTTGATTAAGACAAAGTCATTTCAGCAGACAAACGTCTGATCGATTTATTTGGCGAGGCGAGTAATCGGTCTTTGATTTCCGTGACTGTATCTGTATTCAACACTGACGCAGATCTTTTGTGTTCCTTGTTATTAGTAGAACCGGTCTCTCTAAATTTTGCAACTAACCTTAATACTGATGTTTTGTTAGGAGCTGGTTTATCTGGGTACTTATGGCGAAACAAATCTTGCACTGCAACCCCTGATTTCGTACTGAAGTACGACTCAACAATGAAAACACGTTCATCTAGCGAAAACGCCATCTTGTCTCTAGTAATACACTGAACGTTATGATTCCATTGTTGTTACAATCGGTAGTGTTCTACTGCGTCGCCGCGATGTTCAGATGTTGGACCAGTCCATTTCAGTAACGAGTAGGGGAGTAAGCTTGACTTTTGAAATTTCATGAATGAGTGATTGATGGGTTGTGTTTTATATGGGACACTCTGTATATATATATATGTATATATATATATATACATATATATATATATATATATATATATATATATATATATATATATATATAATGTATACATAAACTTTTGAACTGACAGTGGTTTTGGTGTCTGGGGAATTTAAAGTGCGAAGCTGTGTCGAAATTTTATTGAAGTCAAATCATGATATCCATTACAATAGGTAGATTTCTTATGAAATCTGTGTAAAAATGCACAGAAAGACTTAAAGAAACAGCTACTGAATGTAAGTTAAACCAATTTAGAATGTATCTTTTTTACAGTTTACTAGTTTAACAATTATTTTTTCTTGAATTTTTCCATCAAATGAATGATTTATTTGAGAGAAAATTGTAATGATATTATAAATGATTTCAAAATCAGCAAACTTCAGTTGAATACCAACACTCTGGTAGGCTGTCAATAAGCTGAAATCCAAAGTACTTAACAGATGCCCAGTTTGATTACGGAAAATCATCTGTTAACTGTCCGAGAAATTGCAAATGACTTAGAGTTGGGTTGGAACACACAATTTGGCATTCACATAGCTGCAAAATTTGTCCAAACCTATTTCACTTGAACAAAAAGAGATTTGTTTTGACAATACATAGAACGTGCTGTAGTGCGCCAACAATTATTCACTGTGATGAATCTTAGATATACAGGCACAATCCAAAAACCAAAGCTGAGTTGTCACCATCATCCAAATACCAAAGAAACCAAGACAAGTGAGAAGCAAAATTAAAATGATACTAATTGCTTCTTTTTTTACTACTGCAGAGATGTCCATCACGAAGATCCCACTGTCAACAAGCAGTACTACCTGGAGTTTTTGTGTCATTTCTGTGATGCAGCTTCAAGAGACTAGACATGTGGGAATCAGAAAGTTACAGTTGCATTAAGAAAACACTCCTCTTCACTTATCATATCTAATCCAAGATTTCTTGGTCAAGTATGAAATCATCAGGTTTTCAAGGTTCCACACTTAAAGGGGGAAGCCCTAAAAAAATTTTTTTAAGCTTTATATGTTACAAGTTCCAGGTCGTTCTAATTAATTTCACTATTGCTTTATCATCATTTTTATTATTTTATTAGTCAAAAATAATTCCTCCACTCCTTAATATTCTGGTGGGGTTGATAAATTAGGAATATACAAAAAAAAATCATAACTAATTTAATTTAATGCTATTTTTACAATTTTTTTTAAATTGAAGATAAAAACTGTGTTCTATTTTTCTACACATTTTAAACAGTTTATCATGAATGGGAAATTTGATAATAATTTTTTTTCCAAACATCAATATTTTATAATTCTGATTTACTGTATATATTTTTTTAATCTTCCATACGGCAATTTTATTGTATCCATTTTTGTAAAAATAGAGAAAAATCTACTGAAAAAATAAAAAAAAAAAATATGTCTTTACCTTTTAAGACATTGAAGTTATGATGATTTTTTCTTGTCAAAGAAAATGAAAAACAAACATACAGAAAATTACACTCAAAGTTACAAAACCACATCTAGATAATTTTCTCGCTTAGTACCTTATCTGATTTAGAATTCCCCAGCTACATATGTGATGCCTTCTGTTTCTTTTTCTTCTCTTCTTTCATTATCTGTTCCATTTGCAGTTACTTCTTTCCTTTAATTTTTATGATCATTTTCTTTTTTTTTCAGTGATCACATTTTCTTGCTAAGATTCTAGTGATTTTCTTGGGGATACAAAGCTAATTTCCATATTACCTATTATTTCTGTATTACCAAAATTAAACTTGCTCGTTGACTCTACTACTGCTGCTTCTACTACCGATCGCAAAACACTTTTGGTTTCCTCACACTTCCATAAAAGACTGTGGAAGCTCTCATTGGCGTTTTGAATTCTTCCTTTCAGACACCGATTTAATAAATTTCATCAGTAAGCCTCCATTAAACTTTTTATTTTTTTCCTTCAGCTCCTCTGGTTTGGTCCAACTTGTCAGTATAACTTGAACCAGAAGGGTGTCTGTTTTAATGACAAGCCTTCCCACCTACCAGCTGTACATCTGACATGGCAGGTCAGCATGTCAGTCAGATCCATTATTACTTTATTTTAATTGTACCCATTTGACACCGTGCCTAGACACAATTGCGCCAGACACAGCATCGGGTCTTTTCAACATTTAATCCCTAACCGGAGTCCCTAGACGGTCATTTAATCCTCTGGAGTCCCTAGCCGGTCATTGGAATTGAGACACTGGAGCATGCCAGCCCCCACCAATGGGGCTGTCACCCTTTCCTATTCTAAAATCCCCTCTGGCATTCCTCCAGTTCCTTGGCTCGAAGTACCTCTTAAGAAAATACATGAACTTGCTTCCAGTTTTTTTCACTTTCTATCATATAACCAACCTATAATGGTCTCTGGTAATTGCTCAGTGATTCTAACCGCACCTCTCTTGTTTCTCTATCTGTGGCACTGGAAAACTGTATTTTCCACTGTATCTTCTTCATTGCAGAACATGCATTCATGTGTCTCACGTCTCCCAATTTTATTGAAATAAAACTAAAAATGGCCATGTCCAGTCAAAATTAACGAGATTAATTTCGCCGGATTTGCGGTTACACCAAGTATCTATGTTCGAGATTAACCTCTTAGTCCAATTAGCAGGATCCCTCCCTCCACCTTTCCTTCCAGTTTGTCATAGCTTAACTCTGGCTTTTTTTCGATCCATCCTGTTATAGATACCCGTTCTTTCCTCGACTTGTAATTCTATTGGAGAAGATTCCATCCTTGGCTTTTGTAGTGGAAGGATGTGAATTATAGTGTGTCTCTGTGCAGTGCTACTAGGACCGGCTTCTGCAGTACTTTATACCTGGATCGACTGGCTACCTGACCGACCATGTAGAGGAGTGCTGTTAGGACATCCGCCGGGCCGCACCTGCCTGTATAGCAGGCTATTATCTTCATTCAGCTAAGACTATAATAGATTTTTATTTTATTAATCTTTTGTATTATGTAAATTGAACTTTTCTAAGTCGTTACTAATAGATTTTTAATAGCCTATTCAAATTATAATGCCCTAAATTTTCTATTATCTACTGTTTCTATATTTTAATTCAATAAGTTTCAGGTTTGATTCTGCTAATACGTGAAATTTTTTATTCTACAAATTTCTATATTTAATTTTTTCGATTTCAGGAAGGAACCTTCCTGAAATCGAAAAAATATAGTTTTATAAGTAGTTTTAAGTAGTTAAAATAAATAAATAAATAAATAAAAAGTAGTTAAAATATAAATAAGTAGTTTATAAGTAGTTTTATAAGACTGTGATAGTCTTATAAAACTATCACAGAAATTACTCCTGCTTAACCTCTCCCGCAAAAAAAATAAAGTTTGAACAGTAATAAAATTTATTGCAAACATGAATCAAAGATTGTATCTATTAAAATGGAGCAGAATGAGGTTGCTGAACGTACATTTAGATTGACAGTCGAAATTTCATAAAGAGATGGTACAGCAAATAATCGTGGGATTAAAAAATTTAGTTCTGCGTTGTTTTGATACCATGTCACCTCCATGCGGAGAAGTGGCTAAAATTTTATTTCGTTTAATAGATACTGAAAAAGTAAGTTCTGATTACCTTTTGTTATATTTTTAATACGGGACGTATTTATAAATCTATTTATTATTTTCATTTTACTTAAATAAAATTTTAATACTTAAAAGAAATGAGTGTAATTATTTTATTTATATTTTATTTTTACCTATATATTTTTAATTGCATTTATATATAAATATATAAAATAAATTATAAGTAAAAAACCCAAAAAAAAGTTACAATGAATTTTTAAGAAAAAACATATTGTTTATTATTATAAAAAGTACACCCATACATACATACTATTTTCAAATTATTATATATATATATATATATATATATAATAATGGACGAAATGATTCCGGAACCGATTTAAACTTTCTCCATACTTAAAATCTCAATTAAAAAAATCGGTTTGCGCCTCCACGTTGGTTCGTCTGGATAACCAGTTAGAAACGTGGAGATTTCTACTGGTGAACTAAATCGGAATCACCTCTCTGGATCACATCCAGAGTTGTAACTCGGGAATTTATTCCCACCCAAGGCTGACTTGCCTTTGAAAGTCAAATATGGAAGGTCTTTTAAGAAAAAATCCACCGTCTGGTAAATACCAGAGAAGGCTGCACTCGGATCCGGTGGGCAGCTGCTTAAAAGATAACAATGAATCGGAGCGTTTGGAAACACCCAAAAACAACACAACTTCAAAATTGAGGATAAGACACAAGCAAATAAACTACATTGCCACTCACAACATTAATTCTCTAACTCAACCCGGCAAACTAAAAACTCTAACAGACATAATGGACAAACAAAATATCCTAATCGCAGGACTTCAAGAAATGAGAAACACCGATCGAGAGCCGTTTGAATCTCAGTGTTACAGAATTTACAAAGGAATTCCCGGGAAACGTGTGATGAAGAATTGCCCACAGTTCGGAACAGGATTTGCAATCAATCTTAAAATAATTGACTCAGTCGTAGAATTTAAGTCTTACTCCCCCAGGATTTCAACCTTAACCCTAAAATCAGCCAATAAATTCTACACCATAATAAATGTCCATGCTCCCACCAATGACAAAAACAATCCTAAAAAAGATAGAGAAGAGATGGACAAATTCTGGGAACTTCTTGACCAAACTGCAAACAACATAAATAAGACCCACACGAAGATTTTAATAGGGGACTTTAATGCCCAACTTGGTAAAGAACGAAGATATCGTGATATTATCGGAAAATGGCCTGCCCAAAAGAAAACTAACAAGAACGGCCAAAGACTTGTCGAATTTTGCAGAAACCATAATATGATCTCAAAATCCACCTATTTTATGAGAAAACCAAACAAATTGAAGACTTGGAAACACCCAGATTGGAAAAAAGGAGAATGACAACTGGATCATGTTTGCATGGACCGGAATTATTACAAGGAGATTTATAATGTAAAAGTCTTGAGAGGAACAGATACTGGATCGGACCATTACTTAATTAAAGTTAAAATAAAATTCACCCCGCATAAAAAGAAAAAATCCCAACCTAAAAACAAAAGAGCTTATGATCCACATAAATTAATAAACAATGCCATCTTTGAAGAAACAACAAAAAAAATCAAATTAACTAATAATTTAAAGAACTGACATCCCAACTGAAAGAAATAGCTGAAGAACTAGCCCCTATAAACCCAAGAAAAAAACACCAATGGTGGAATGAAGAATGTGACAAAGCAGTCAAAGACCGACACCGGGCTTGGATCAACCACCAAACCCAGAAAACTGAAGAATCTAACCATGAATTCACCAAACAAAGGAAAATAACTCAGAAAATTATAAGAGGAACCAAACGACAAGCCCAAAAAAACTTGATTCAGCAAATAGAAGAAAGTTCCAAGAAAACTAATTTCCGAGACTATTATAAAATTTTTGGTCAGGCTCTTCAAAGATATGAACCACCCACCCTTATGCTGAGAGGAAAAAAAGGAAATATGGCCCACACCAATAAAGAAAATGCTGAAATTTTGGCAGAAACCTTCAATAGACTCTTCAACTGTGACGACCCCCCAGAGCTTTTTGAGATTGACACTGAAACTCCAGTTCAAACTTCACCAGTAAATATCAACCCGCCAACAATTCAAGAAGTTCTCGCAGCCTTAAATGAAATAAAAAACTACAAAGCAAGCGGAGAAGACCAGCTTTTCGCAGAACTCTGGAAACACTCATCAGTTTATTCAGTCAAAACTTCCCTACATCTATGCCTCGTGAAAATATGGAACGAAGAAAAACTTCCAGAACACTGGACCACAGCCCTCATCCATCCATTACATAAAAAAGGGGATAAAACTAATCCTGAAAACTACAGAGGCATATCTCTCCTGGATTGCACATACAAAATCCTGTCGAGAATCATATACAACCGATGCAAAGACCAACTTGAACTGGAACTTCGGGAATACCAAGGGGGATTTAGGCCATGGAGAGGTTGCCCGGAGCAAATAATATCCCTAAAATTTATGATGGACTTATATAAAAGACGGAAAAAACAACTAATAATCACCTTCGTCGACTTTAAAAGGGCCTATGATTGTATACACTGACCATCCATGCTGAATATTCTGAGAAACCTGGGCCTTCACCCTAAACTCGTAAACATGATAAAATTAACTTTAACCAATACCCAGTCCAGAGTGAAATTCAGAGGTGAACTCTCTCAACCCTTCTACATAAAAACTGGATTGAGGCAAGGAGACGGCCTCTCACCACTCCTTTTTAACTGCGCCCTCGAATTTGTCATGAGAAAATGGTATGAAATAAATCCCAAAAATATAAAAATGGGTACTAAGAAAAACTGCATCACACTAAATTGCCTAGGATTTGCAGATGACCTTGCTCTTTTAGCAAATAATATTCAAGAAGCCAAAACACAAATCATGAGCCTTCAAAACCTAGCACAAAAGATAGGGCTTCATATCTCTTTCGAAAAAACTGAACTAATGGCCATAGATCCTCTGGTAATAGAGCGCATTACAGTAAACAATCAGAAAATTAAAATAGTAAAACAATTTAAATATCTAGGGGAAATAATAACTTATAATTTAAATGAAAAAGTGACATGGCAAAACAGGACAAATAAAATGATTAAATCCCAAAAATTAACTTGGTCAACATATAACAAAAAATGCCTTTCTGCTAAAACAAAACTTAAACATTATAAAACTGTAGTACAGCCAGAAGTCACCTACGGAAGCGAGACCCTTTTCAAAATCACTCAGAAAAACCGAATTGAAAAAATTCTAAAAATAGAGAGGAGAATTGTCAGAACGTGTATCAATAAAAACACCAAAAAGAAGGCCAATGGTGGATTGTGCCAAATGAGGTGGTGTATCGAGAAATAGAGCCTGTTACCGATACTATGCGGAAAAAAAGAATCTCTTTCTTCGGTCATCTCATAAGGACACCGCAAACAAGACTGTCAAGAAATATCATTGAAAAGCTCTGGTTCCAAAAGCTAGAAGTAGGATGGATCAAAGAAATTAGAGAAGATATGAAAGAATTGGGAATTTCCCTGACTGACCTACAGAATAAAACTGGAAAAATTACAAAGCTAAAAGATAAAAGCATTAGATTTAAACAAAAGACAGACAAACGACAAAATACAACGAAGAGGGTATTTACGGATGAAGAAAAGAAAGCAAGATCTGAACGGATGAAGAAATACTGGGCAGCTCGAAAGAGTAAAATAACACGCTTTTCTCAGAAAAGATCCAACTAAAATTGACTTAAGTGGTCCCATGTTGGCCGTAAAAGCATAATAATAATAATAATATTACGGAATATATTTATACTGTACATAGATTTTAAATATTTATAAATTATATTATATACAATAAATAAAAAAAAATATAAATAAATAATTGAAACAATCAAATAAAAATACCATACATTATCGGTAATTGAAAGAATTTTAGTAATTTATTATCGATAAATGATTTGCGAGTTGCAAGTAGAAATGTGTTCTGTAAGGTTGGGGTCTTTAAGAGCGAGTTATTTGATGGTGTTAGTATATGTATTACGTATTTAACGTATTGCTATGTTGTATTAAATGCAATATGATATCAATTTGTTTATTTTGTAATGGTAAATTGTGCGTAGAACCTTTTTTTAAGTATGATAATTCAATGACGGTTTGAACTTTATCAGATGTTTGATTTAATTTGGACATCCAGACTGATAATTACACTTATGAATCTGTTTCTGTTAAAAAATTTGTAACAGCTGATTTTTTTTTAATGTTACCACAGATTCTGAGGAGGTTTTATGTTTTCATGTTTCACAGTCGGTTGTCTTCTTTGGTATATTTATGTAACTCTCAAGAATATCTTAACTGTACTGAATTGAGTATATATAATGGAGTATAACTACTAGAACTATTACTTTTTGAATACTTTTAGAGTGATGGCACAGTAATAATCTCTCATTTTTTGTTTGTATACAGGCTGCTTCCTGTGTTTATAGAATTTTATTATATGTCACGAAGAACACTGCAGTTTTAGGAAAGTATGTTCATGTATTTATATCTTTACGCGTTTACAACTGTTTGAGGAAACACAAGAGTACCGTTTAAAAACCCAAATTGTTTTTATCAATATATTCCACTCTAAAAAAAAATATATTCCAAAATATATTACACTCACCTATCGACCTTCTCTTTTGTATTATAAATCGGTGTACCATCTTTGTTTAACACATTATTCGATTTTAATTTTTGCACCACAAATTCTTCCTTAACTTTCCTGTGTTCTGTCTATTTTACCAATGATCATTTCTCTTTCCACTTCTGAACACTTTTCTTTAATCCACTCTTCTTTTGCTAATTTACACTTCCTGTTTATAGTATTTCTTAATTGTCTATAGTTCCTTTTACTTTCTTTATCACTAGCATTCTTATACTTTCTACATTCATCCATCCATCAGCTCCAATATATCCTTTGATAATTAAGACCAGTTCTCTTTGTTACCCTATGTTCACTTCTGTTGGTTTAAGAATTTCCTTTTTAACATTCTCCTGCTCTATATTTTCTACCTTAACGTTTTTACTCAAACCTCTTGTGATGTCCTCAAAAATCTTCTTTACCTCTTCCTCAAGCTTCTCTAAATTCCATTGATTCATCTGACACCTTTTCTTCAGTTTTTAACCTTAATCTATATTTCATTATCACTAAATTGTGCTCACTATCAATGTCTGCTCCAGGATAAGCTTTGCAGTCGCAGAGTTGATTTCTAAATCTTTGTTTAACTGTGATAATCTATGTGATACCTTGCACTATCACCTGGCTGTTTCCATGTGTATATTCTTCTATTTTATTATTAAACAGGGTGTAGGCAAATACTAAATCATACTTCGTGCAAAACTCAATGAGTCAGTCCCCTCTTTCATTCCTTTTTCCCAGTCCATATTCACGCACAATATTTCGTTCCTTGCCTTTTCAATACTTGCATTCCAATATCCAACTATTAATTTTTCATTCCCTTTTATGTGTTTAATTGCTTTTAAATTACTTGAAAATTGATTTACCAGTGAACATTTATGATATTTATACAGCTGTTTTTTTTGTAGAGTTAGTGATAGTAATGGTACCCATGTTAAAAAAAGATTTAGTTAAATATTTTTAGTGTAAGATATTGATTTTTTTCTCTTTTCAAATCTTATGCGTTTATAAATAATCATATTGTAATACACTATTATAATAAAATATTTGGTACAGATTAATACCTTCTTACACTTAAAAAAAAGAAAAAACCATGCTACGTAATGAAATTACACACCTAGTACAGAGAATTCATAATTCTTGCATATATCGAAAACTGTGATAACCCAAAAAATTATTCATTAGATTTATTTTAATCAATCAAATTTGTCATAATTATTATGCCTATGTACATTTTCTTGTAAATTATAATGCCAACTCTTGGAACTCCCTTAAAAAGTCAAAATGAATTTTTAAATACAAAAATGGACTGTTAAATCTTTCTGGTACCAGTAAGTATGAATCGTGGATTTCATATTTAGAAAATTAAATTTGTTAACTTATCCTTGTGTTTATATTTATGAATATGCAATCTTTGCTAATAAAAATAATTGCTAATTCTTAAAAAAATAACAATATCCAGCTTTACTAAACCAGATGGATTTACAAAAAAGAGAAGCTTATAATGCTTCCGTTGTAATCTTTAATAATTTGCCAAACTATCTGAAAAATCTTTCCTTCAAAAGATTTCTTTACAAACTAATTTTACAAAAAGATTGTTCAAAAGAATTCCGATATATTTTGAAAGTATGAGATTTATTATTGTTTTTATTTTAAATAATTTTTATGTTTGTCTTTTTTTTTAACTCTTATTATTTTACAAAACATGTGCAAATATTTTTATTTCTTTCTTTCTAATGTTGCTGTATTTATTATATAATAAATACATAGATAATCACAAAAATAAATTCATAGCTAATCACAATGCCAAATCTTGTTTTGTATATTACATCTTAATTCAGTTTTTATTATTTCCATTCTACTACATTTATTATACTTTTTTCTCTATTTCTTTCTTTCTTATTTATTATTATTAAAATTTAAATAGCATAAACTTGAAATAAAATGCTAATAGCGTGGAGCAGAACTGCACTTTTACACTACTTATGTTATCTTTGTAAAACATTTCTAAAACTTTTATTCTTATTTCCAATATTGTTCATTTTTTAGGATGCTATTTCTGATAATTTTATGTATACATGAACGGATCAGGTTATAAGGGATATTTTCAGTTTGTTGAGGTATTTATAATTAAATATATATATATATATATTTTTTTTATGAGTTTTCCAGTTGATATAAAACAACAAATGTAAAAATCTCAATTCAGATATATGTATATTTTAAAAATACAACAGGTACTAAGTATATAATTCATAATAAAAATTTTGTGGCTAAAATATCAAAAATAATCTAATAATTAAAATAAATAAATAAAAACAGTATTTTTCACTACCTCCATTTTGGATTAACAGGTTAAATATTAATAAAAAGGAACAGTGAGTAATTAACTCATGGTCAAATAATGGGCAGGCAGGAGTAGGTTTCGTAATGAACAAGAAGACAGGGAGGAGAGTGGAGTATTTCAAGACGCATAGCGATAGAATCATACAACGATTGTTAACGTCTATATGCCTACAAGCGCCCATGATGATGATAAGGAGGTAGAGTGTGTATACGAAGAGATTGATGAAGCAATTAAACACATAAAAGTAGATGAAAATTTAATAATAGTTGGAGATTGGAATGCAAGCATTGGAAAAGGCAAGGAAGGAAATATAGTGGGTGAATACGGGCTGGGCAAAAGGAATGAAAGAGGGGACCGACTTATAGAGTTTTGCACGAAGTATAATTTGGTAATTGCCAACACCCAATTTAAAAATCATAATAGAAGAATATACCCTTGGAAAAAGCCAGGCGATACTGCAAGGCATCAGATAGATTATATCATGGTTAAGCAAAGATTTAGAAATCAACTCGTTGACTGCAAAACTTACCCTGGAGCAGACATTGATAGCGACCATAATTTGGTGATAATGAAATGTAGATTGGGGTTTAAAAACCTGAAGAAAAGGTGTCAGATGAATCGGTGGAATTTAGAGAAGCTTGAGGAAGAGGAAGTAAAGAAGATTTTTGAGGAGGACATCGTAAGAGATCTGAGTAAAAAAGGTAAGGTAGAAAATGTAGAAGAAGAATAGGAGAGTGTTAAAAAGGAAATTCTTTAATCAGCTGAAGCAAACTTAGGCAGAATAAAGAGAACTAGTAGAAAACCTTGGGTTTCAGACGATATATTGCAGCTGATGGATGAACGTAGAAAATATACAAATGCTAGTGATGAAAAAAGTAAAAGGAACTATCGGCAATTAAGAAATGCTATAAACAGGAAGTGCAAACTGGTGAAAGAAGAGTGGATTAAAGAAAAGTGTTCAGAAGTGGAAAGAGAAATGAACATTGGTAAAATAGACGGAGCATACAGGAAAGTTAAGGAAAATTTTGGGGTACATAAATTAAAATCTAATAATGTGTTAAACAAAGATGGTACACCAATATATAATACGAAAGGTAAAGTCGATAGATGGGTATATATTGAAGATATATGGATATATTGAAGAGTTATACGGAGGAAATGAATTAGAAAATGGTGTTATAGAGGAAGAAGAGGAAGTTGAGGAGGATGAAATGGGAGAAACAATACTGAGATCTGAATTTAAGAGAGCATTAAAAGATTTATATGGCAGAAAGGCTCCTGGAATAGACGGAATACCTGTAGAATTACTGCGCAGTGCAGGTGAGGAAGCGATTGATAGATTATACAAACTGGTGTGTAATATTTATGAAAAAGGAGAATTTCCGTCAGACTTAAAAAAAAGTGTTATAGTAATAATACCAAAGAAAGCAGGGGCAGATAAATGTGAAGAATACAGAACAATTAGTTTAACTAGTCATGCATCAAAAATCTTAACTAGAATTCTATACAGAAGAATTGAGAGGAGAGTGGAGGAAGTGTTAGGAGAAGACCAATTTGGTTTCAGGAAAAGTATAAGGACAAGGGAAGCAATTTTAGGACTCAGATTAATAGTAGAAGGAAGATTAAAGAAAAACAAACCGACATACTTGGCGATTATAGACCTAGAAAAGGCATTCGATAACGTAGACTGGAATAAAATGTTCAGCATTTTAAAAAAATTAGGGTTCAAATACAGAGATAGAAGAACAATTGCTAACATGTACAGGAACCAAACAGCAACAATAACAGTTGAAGAACATAAGAAGGAAGCTGTAATAAGAAAGGGAGTTCGACAAGGATGTTCCCTATCTCCGTTACTTTTTAATCTTTACATGGAACTAGCAGTTAATGATGTTAAAGAACAATTTAGATTCGGAGTAACAGTACAAGGTGAAAAGATAAAGATGCTACGATTTGCTGATGTAGTAATTCTAGCTGAAAGTAAAAAGGATTTAGAAGAAACAATGAACGGCATAGATGAAGTCCTACGCAAGAACTATCGCATGAAAATAAACAAGAAGAAAACAAAAGTAATGAAATGTACTAGAAATAATAAAGATGGACCACTGAATGTGAAAATAGGAAGAGAAAAGATTGTGGAGGTAGTAGAATTTTGTTATTTGAGAAGTAAAATTACTAAAGATGGACGATGCAGGAGCGATATAAATTGCTGAATAGCACAAGCTAAACGAACCTTCAGTAAGAAATATAATTTGTTTACATCAAAAATTATATTAAATGTCAGGAAAAGATTTTTGAAAGTGTATGTTTGGAGTGTCACTTTATATGGAAGTGAAACTTGGACGATCGGAGTATCTGAGAAGAAAAGATTAGAAGCTTTTGAAATGCGGTGCTATAGAAGAATGTTAAAAATCAGACGGGTGGATAAAGTGACAAATGAAGAGGTATTGCGGCAAATAGATGAAGAAAGAAGCATTTGGAAAAATATAGTTAAAAGAAGAGACAGACTTACATAGGCGTCATACTAAGGCATCCTGGAATAGTCGCTTTAATATTGGAAGGACAGGTAGAAGGGGAAAATTGTGTAGGCAGGCCACGTTTGGAATATGTAAAAAAAATTGTTAGGGATGTAGGAGGTAGAGGGTATACTGAAGTGAAAAGACTAGCACTAGATAGGGAATCTTGGAGAGCTGCATCAGACCAGTCAAATGACTGAAGACAAAAAAAAAATAAAAAATAAAAGGAACAGTGTTCAATTATATTTGTATTTCTGATTTAATAAAGAGTAGAGAAGCTGAAATCCTTACTTATTATCACTTTTTAAAATTTTTTATGATTATGTGTCAAAAGACATTTTTTTACAATGTATGTTATTTTATTTATTTATTTTTTTTTAACAACGGTAAATAGGGTTCTGATCCTTTAATTTCTAATTTTCAAATTTAATAGCTTCTGCCAGTCAAACCATATAACTTAATATATAGTAAATAAGATGGTAAACTGCACTCTTACAATCCTGTATTTCTGCAATGCCTTGAACGTCTCTTGAAATCAAATTCATTAAGATGGAAAGCGAAACATTAAACCAAGTTCAGTGAACTTGTTGCCTAGAGATAACTGAAGATGTAAATAATGCTTATTACACTTCACTCCATAACATTGATCATTTTTGTAGATAATAATGTAGTACAGGACGCCAAGGCTTTTTAAGGGGTTTAACTAAGTAAATGTCTATCCCCGTGGCAGAGTGGTGGCATATCTCTGCTTTTTACCCGAAGGTCCTGGGTTTCAATCTCATCCATGGCATGTTTCTTATACTACAAAAATTACATTTCCAATTCTCATGCACAAGCTTGAAGCTTTGTAGTGAAATCAAGGAAAAGAAAAAAAATGTTTATACCATTTAAAAAAAAAAGAAATGGTTATTTTGTTTTGTTATAGACATTTTTGACTATTCAAAAAAAAAAAAGATTTGCGCTTTACAATTAAATTCACTTGTTTTAAGCGGTTGATGTAGTTGTTTTTATTATTGATTATTGGATTTATTTGGTCACATGCCAATAAATTATCCATGTATTGTCGGATCCTTTTTTTTTATTCATCGTTTGGTTAGATTGATTAGAAGTCGGAGATAGTCTGAATTTACTCAGTATATACCTCACCCACTAGGTTGGCTTTTTGTTTGACTCTGTACAGTAGAGTCTTTGGATAGTCAACAGCAACAAAAGTTCTTTGCTAAATTCCAATAAAGAATTGGTTGCTCTGCAGACTGCTAGAAGTTACCCAGCTTTACGATGGCGTGGCTAAAAAAAGTAAGGGTGGCTGAGTAAATTTTCATGGGATTTGTTTAAGGAAAAAGGAACTACAGAATGAGGAAAGGGTAGGGAACTGGAAAGAGGAGAAAAATTATTTTTGTTGTACGAGGTGTGGCCTATTAAATAATGAGACTAGTGCTGTAAAATATTTTATTTTAAATTTATACATGTTTAGTTATTATCCTCTTCAATAGGCATCCCTCCTCTATCTCTACAACGCTCTATGTCAATTTTCCATTGTTTAAAACAGTGCTGTAAATCTTCTTCTTTGAGCGCTGTAATGATGCGTTCTGCTTTTTCTTTCACAGCTTCAGTGGTCTGAAATTTTGTTCCTTTTAATGCAGATTTGACTTTGAGGAACAGATAAAAGTCACATCGTGTCAGGTCAGGCAAATAAGGCGGATGGTCTAACACTGGATTGTTATACTTGGCTAGAAACTTCTTGACAGACAATGCAGTGTGAGCCGGTGCGTTGTCCTGATGAAGAACCCATGACTTATTTTTCCACAATTCGGGTTGTTATTGTCTTAATTTTTCACAGAGTTGAGCAAGGACCTTGAATAAAGACAAGAATAATTAACCGACGATCAGATTACCAATTTTTTCAATATTTTTATCCGTTTTTGAAGTGTAAGGGCGACCTGGACGAACATCATCTTCAATGTTTTCCTGGCCATCTTGGAAACACTTAAACTACTCAAAAATCAGCGCATGTGACAAATATTCATTGCCGTATACTTTTTTTAATAGAAGATAAGTTTCAGTAGCGGTTTTTCCAAATTTCATATGAAATTTCATGACAATTCTTTGGTCTAATGAAACACTTATTATTCTTTCAGCAGTACAAAAAAAAAAAACATTTTATCCAAATGAAGGCCACAGCCAGACTAATATGTCTACAGAAATTGGAGTGACAACAATCGAAAGAAAATGCTTCACACTACACAGCTGTCAGTCGTGTGAATTTGGCGCATACACAGTTCTTTTGTAGCAGCATTAGTATTATTATTTAATAGCCTTATATTTTGGTTGTAGTATTTATGAGTATTTTGAGATTATATAATATGATTTTTCTTCTTTACTCAATCGCAGTTTGTTAATTGGTCTTGCACACTCTCAAGTAAGTTATTAATACAGTGTGAATAGTACAACTTGGGATCTGTTGTGTATTTTATATTATTAAAAGAATCCTTGCAACAAAAAAATATTTACGTCATTAATCGTTAATTTGTTTTTTGTATAATTTATTGTCGTCACAGCTTTTGAGCTGGTATTTAAGAAGAAAGCAAGTTTAGATTAGTAAATAAAAATAACTGACTGGCATAATAACTAACTGACTGACACTTTCTCTTCTTTCTTGTTTATCTTTTACTGAAGGTAATTTCTATTTACAATATGCCCAATAAAGCTGTTTACTTCTTCCATATTTTCATCAGATTTTCTGCTTCTCACATTTTTCTCAACTACTTCCGATTCCTACATCATTTACTTGGAGTATCATGTATACATTATACTATATGAAGGTGTTTACTAATTTTATTCCTTATAAATTTTAATATTGTGCTAATTTTTTTTATTTGACAAGATTTTTTTATTAGTTTTTCATAGTTTGTAGTTTTGTGACGCTTCATCCACCCATCTTGCTTTTGTAATTTATCTCCATAATCGTATTTCAAAATTATCCAAGTACTTTTCTTCCTTCTTCTGACTGTTCACTCTATATAAAGTGTATTCTATTAGCTGCTACTACTACTTTTATCTGTTTAGCCTTCTGAGCCGCCGTAAGTTATTACTTCAGTGGATGAATGCGGATGATATGTATGAATGCAAATGAAGTGTAGTCTAGTACAGTCTCAGGTCAACCATTACTGTGGCGTGTAATTAGTTGAAACCGGAATGCCAATTACCGGTGGATACACCGGTATCCACGATCTAGTATTCAAATCTGTATAAAAGTAGTTACTTTTATACGGTTCAAATCCTAGCCTTAGAACTCTCAACTTTGAAATCAGCTGATTTGCAATGATGAAGAGTTAACTGCTAGACAAACCCGGTGAGTTCTATAAAGCTATACTACATAAAGCATACTCTATATAAAGCATTTGGAAAATCTGTCATCACATCAATTGGAATCCTTCTTGCTGTCAATTGTCCTTTTACTTTTTTATTTCTATGTAATTATTTTGATTATTACTTCATGTTTCTAGCTTTATTAGAAAAATATTTTAAGACGGGAAAGGGTTTGTTGTAATCATTTCTACAATGTTGGTTTTTTTTAAACGACGGGTGAGAATTAACATAGGATTGCCATGATAACTTGTATTGTATTCTTTGAAAGACACTGGCAATTGGTAAATCCAATGGACTCTATTACTGTTTTCCCAAGATATTTTCGTTGCTTTTTGACTTAAATTCTACATTTATTTTAATGGTTTAAGCTAGTGAGTTAGCGTGATTTAAAAATATTACTAATTTTTTGTGTAATAGTTTGTTTTACAACAATTACCGACCAATAAAATCTATTTACTCATTTTAATTAGTCAGAAACTGTTTTTTTATCTTCAGATTTTCTTATTGTTCCTTTTTTTATTCTTTTTTGCTGTTGGTGTTGTTTTTTTATAATTAAATATTATATATGTTCTTTAGAATTAATATTTAGTTCTGTCTAAAAAATGATGAACTCTACTTGTATACTATTTTTGAAGAATTTTATATTTATAGATTGACGTTATTAAAACTTAATTATTAATATAACAACTTGTTTTTCATTAAAAAAAATATTTTTTTGTAAGTGAATTGGCTGGCTGGCTGGCTTTGGCTGTTCATATTCTTGAAATAGTAATTATTACTTATTTACTTACGTAAAAAAAAAATTAAACTAAAAAAAGAATTAATGTAAAAACATGAAATCAAAAAAAAAATTAAAAAAAGAAAAAGATATAAAGGTACAATGAAACTGACATGATGTATGTATAAAATAAATTTTTACTGAATTACTGTAAGATATTTTGAAACTTATTAGAAGAACTATGTCTGATATAATACACATAATGTATTATAGTTAATATAGTTGAGTTATATATATTTTTTTTTTTTTGTTGCAAGTAACATGCTTAACTCAGTTGTCAAGTTATACTGTGACTATTACAATACAACAAATAAAGGTGACATGATCAGTCGTATCCGGCTTAACTTATCTGGTTTCATATTATCAGGGCGATTTAAAAAAACCTATACTACAAAGTAGTGCTTCTTTTAATATGAATCCTGATAAAGTAACTGTAAATAACGTATGCTTAACTATTTTTTTTTTTTGTTACTAAGCGGTTATTGTTTTCTAATTAACGTGTATGATTTTTTATTTATTTATGAAAAGGTTTCAGTTCTTCTGAATGTTCGTGGAACACGAGGTAAACTCTGATTTAATAAGTATACCTCTGATGTTTAGTAGTGTAGTAAATGGTTTTCAGATTAATTTTAGTTTCTTTTACGTTTGAACTCATTTAATCGGTCGTTCCTTCTGTTTAAAATGTTTTAATGTAAGGTAAGAATTATAAGATGATTGATTGTAGAATTGTACATTTTTTCAGATTGATTGAAGCTGTGCATACTGTGTGCCACAAAAATGATGCTTATGTTCTAACTATTGTATATTTGTTAAAAAAAATTAAAGTAATTATTTGAAAGAATGAAAATGCTGATGGTATCTAATTATTTCTGTGCAAAACAAAAATCGGTCGAGTTAACATTTAAGTAGTTTTGTAAACCTATTTGTTTATAGCAGGAGTTTCAATACGATTAAATTATAAGAAATTTTTTTTTATGCGATGCTTGTAATAGAGTATTGAAGGAAATAAATAAATAACATATCTAAAAAGGTGATTGATTTTTTTTACTGAAAGTACAGCCTTAATTAGTTCAGATACATAAATTACTTAATGATCCTACTACTGATTTATTATTATCCATCAGTAACTGTTACTGGGCGTCGATCTTAGTTGATATATAAATAAATAAAATGTACCCTAGAATAAATTTATGTCTATTTTTCTTTAATCGGTAATAATTAAACATTAGTAACCCATTACTTAACCTAGGATATTAAATGTAAGTTATTTAATATGTTTTGTGCAAAAGTAATGTAGGTTTGGTAGTATTTTAATTTTTATTGTATTATTTTTTTTTAAAGAAAGATATCGTAGTTGAACAGTAGCTTCATATTTTGTGAAACACATTTAGCTAAAAAAAAATATATATATATATGTATAAATTAATATAAGGAAACTTTCATCCTTGTGGCTGGATGCAGTAAAGAATTTTCAGAGGGGGATTTGAAAATGATAATTAACTACACCTGTGAGATAGATTGAAAACAATAATAATTTTAGATTCCTAAAATTATTTCTTGTTTTATTATTTATTATTATTATTTCTTGTTTTATGTGTTAGATTTAATAAGATATAATTTCTAGCTGTTTGCAAATTATTATAACTGCATTAAATTGGTGTTTTATTTGTTAATTATTTTTCAAGATATTTTTAATTCATCATGTGTTAATAATTAATCACGTACAAAAAAAAAATAAATAAAAACCCTTTTTTTATTATAAATTTATTTATATATATTTAAATAAGTGATTTTATTGCAATATAAGGGTTGAAGATTAGTAAGACTACAAGTGCTGCTCAAGCATTACGTGTGAGTACTAACATAAAATATTTATTAATGTATAAAATGTTGTTAGTTAATTTTGATGTGCTGCTTGATGTTTATTTTTTTAAAATTTATATAAATTTTTTCATTCGTATATATATATATATATTTTATTATAGACTCATTTGTTTTATGTACATATACAATTTTTTTTTTTTATCAGTCATGTTACATTGTATGTACATTCATATGTTTGTTATAGGTTAGATACATATAGTTTATATTAATTTTATATATATAATATTTTTATATTAATTTAAAGCTATTTGTATTGTTTCATCATTGTTTGTTGTTAATTTTATAATGTTCATGTCAGCTTAGATGTTAGAACCTATTTCCTGTTAGAATTTACATATAGTTACAATGCATGGCTGACTTAATTCGAGATATTTTTTTGTTTAAAAAACATTTATTTTTTATTTAATACTCTGTAAAATGTTCTGGTAATCTTTATGATAATCGGTACCATTTGTAAATTTGTGTACACCATACTGCCAATTAATTTATCTCCTAAAATTTATATTATTTATTGTAAAATATTAATTAGATATGCTAACCGAATGTAATATGCAAAAATTTTAAAATACCGCCCATTTTTTTCGGTAGTTAAAGCTAATGGATCTCTCTTGCACGGTATCTATTTGAATTTATAATAATATTGTTATGCCCGCACTTCTTTGTGCATAACCTATTTGAAATATAAATAATTTCAAGTTAGATATCAGGCAAAAGATTTACTGATTATCAGATTGACAAAACTAGCAAAGGCCTATGCAAAAAATAAGCTGTAAAATATTTATTAATTAACAATACTCATTAATTATCTATTATTGATATGTATCGATAAGATATTGAATTTTTCCAATTATCTTAACATGTCAAAGTACAAAAATAAAAATGTTGTTGGGAGCTGGAACAAGTACCAATATTTCTGATTGTAGCGTTATAAAAAAATTGGTTATATGTGTCAAAAATTATATTAATTTGTATTAGTTACACATTTAAAGTGAAATTGTATTTCATTATTTACCTGCTTGAAGAATTTTTGTCAAATGGAAAACAGATGTTCATTCCTGTCCCTTTATTTTTAATGGCTATGTTACTGTAAGTTTAGACTAAGATAATATTGATGAACTTTAATTTTGTAGCGATTGATATTTTATAGATATTATTGTTGTAACTAAGAGTGGGGTGTCAAAACATCCTTATATACAAATCACTTATATAGTCTGTATAATATTTCATTATTTTTTTAAATCTGTTGTTGTTTTGAAGTTTGATATTTAGTTGTATCTTGTTTTCAACCTGTCGTTGTTGTTAGTATTATTAATTAAACTCTCAGCAAAAGGTTTGGATTACCTGTTTTGGAAATGTCATGTCAGTATCTTGTAAGCACAGTTAAATTAGGATGATGTGTTTTGAAGAAGCAGTATTTACTTAATTGTCTTTATAAAAGATCGGTTTTTAATTACTTTAATTTATCAGAATATTTTATAAACTTATACTGAAGAAATAAAAGTCTAAAGTTAGTTAAATGCCTATTTTTTTGTATATGTAAAGTCTAAATAAAATTACAGAACACAAAAAAATTTACTACAAGGTAAAACAAATTAAAAACTAGATACTTTTTGTGATTGATTATTACAGGTTTTAAGGAAGTTGAACTGTCAATAATAATGCAGAAAGTAATAACATTTAATGAATTATTTAAAGACATTAATGAGATAAAACTCTTTAAAGAAAACCTTTGTCTTTCGTGATAAATATTTTAATTTAAAAAAAAAAAAACGTTTTAATTTGACTAAGATTACATATCTTTTGATTTTGTTAATTTTTCTAGATTTATAGTAAACATGCTCTAAACATAGCAAAATTCAGAGAAATGTGGATGTATTCATAAGTAATTAATTTGAAAGTGTTTTGTAATTATTTGAAATGTTTAAGCTATCGTATTTTTACAAGACGACAATCTATCAGTGCAGTTGTGAGCTAGTAACTAAAAAATCTAAATTAATAAATATACCAAAAATGGTTGTTTTCCGACTACATTCTGAAATGTGAAGTTGTTGATTTGTTGTATGCCTTTTTAGAACTCAATTTTTAGTCGTAATTTTTCATATTTGTTGTTACTGGGAGATCAATGATGGAATGTTTATTATAGTCTTGAGAGTCAGTCTTGTATATTTATTTATTCTTTTTAATTCCATTACTGTGTAGAATATACCTTCTACCTTAATAATTTTTGGATTAGATTTTAACAGATTTTAATTCGTTTTCATTATTAATTTTATTATGAATGCCTTAGCATGCTAAATATATATAATTTTCTTTTTGAATGCAGTGGTTTAGTGTTATATATTTTATAGCATCTATTTATTTATTAAATTGATTTTTCTACTGTTTTTTTTTCATTTTTAAATTTAATCTTTTAAAAATATTTTTAAATGTTCAATTCAAATCTGTTAATTTTTTTATTGTTGTCCAGACTTTTAATTAATACAAACTGCACAGATCAATAATATGAAATTTGTAGGTAAAACTAATGTGTGGAATTATACTTGGTCTGACCACTAAAACATAGTTTGCATTATTGAATGAATGTGAATGAAAGATTTTTCTAAAACTGAATCAGAAAATTCTACAAAAAAATTCATTACTGTACTTGGAACCAGATTATAAGAAATTTAAATGGTTTTTAATACATGTTTTATAATGTAAATAAAAGTTAGGATGCCATGGTCAATCTTGAGGTGCACTAAAGTATATCAATTAAGTTGATCCTGGCTTCTTACTTTTGTTATATATTTTTTTTTTTGTTAGCTTTGAAATCTTGTTTCTTCTTATCAGATGTAAATTTTGTGCCCAAATTTTGTTAAAAATATTATTGCATATTTTAAAGAACTTTGGTTATTTTATTACACATAGTTTTCCGGGCTTTTATCAACATATTTCAATGTTTTATAGATTTCTTGAGTCCTAATCGAGCTTTAATTTTGTATATGTTTCTTTCTAAAGCTTTGGCAAGCTTTTGGTACTTAAGTGATTTAATTTACTCAAATGTGTGCACTGTTTTTCTGCTGTAACAACTTTTTAATGTGTTCCATATTATACAACAATGAGATAGATAATGATTGCAGATCAAATCCAGTGGCAGAAGTATCTTATTTAAATTTCACTAGCAAGCAGATGTTTCATCTTATTGGTGGTGGCCGTTGCCGTTCTTATCATTTCAGAACTGCAAAATCTTATTTTCCTGGATTGCTGAATTATCAATCAAGAAATGGACTATTGGCCCCTCAACAGACCAGTTTTAGTTAAATTATTTACGTACTTTGAACTTGATCAATGTATGCTTTTTTCTGTTATCTATATTGCGGTTGGAACTGCTTTAATATAAACACAGCTTCAACAAAGAATCATGGGAATTATTCACAACTGCACTTCTTCCACCATCTTCGTATGGTTAATCCTTACCAACATCACAGACGCCCATCCATTTGGTCTGCAATGTAGTTCCTATTTGTTATCTGAGGAAGAATAAACACCCTCCAGCATGCTGCAGGAACTGATTGCACGTAAACACTGTGTGTTCTGCATTGTTCTTTTCCCGACAATAGTCACACTTCGCAGAGGGTCTCAATGTCCACACCCACCCTATGCTTTGAAGCATCCATGACTAACTAGTCATTGATGCTTCAAAGCATACCATAATTGGATCAACCTCACTATTAAGCCTCATTTCACTATTCTTGCAGCCCAGCCATGTCTGGAGGTCTGGAATCAGCCTGTGGGGGGTCCATCTACCTTTTGTCAACCGATCCCACAAGTAGGAATTTATACCGTAAAACAAATGTGCTTTGAATCTGGAACTATTTTATGACAAAAACCCAAATCCATAAAGCGGAGAGATTAAGAGTTTCAAAAGAGTAGATAGTTTTGGAGAATCTATGCAGAAATGTTGATGGAAGGTAAACCTAATTATTAAAAATGTTAACTTCTGTAAGTCTCCCTTCGATTAGTAACCAGCTGTTTACCTTGAAAAATACATTCAAATGTGTGTTTGTATTTTGACTGTAGCAGATCAGAACGGTTTTTACACAAATCTGAAAATTTTACATTATCTGGCTAATAAATATGCCGCAATGTGTTTACCATTCCTCTAAAAACAAAGAAACTAAAAACCAACAGGTCCAGGCTCTCTCATTATACTTGTATTCATTTTCAATTCAGTTTTATGTAACTTTTTGAACTACACAACTCTCAGCAATTTATTGGAAGTTTTTCTACCCCATTTATTCATCTCTTATTAATGATGAAATATTTTGGGTTTGTATTTTATCGGGCAATTTTCTAATAGGTTGTTTTACAAACAATTAAAACCCATGATTTTTTTTCAATTGTACACAGTTGCATCTACGCATGCAATAAGGAGTTAACATCATTCTACACTTTCAAGAAAATAGCCATTAATGTGTCTTTCTTTTTCCTGTTTAGCCTCCGGTAATTACCGTTTAGATAATACTTAAGAGGATGATATGTATGAGTTAAAATGAAGTGTAGTCTTGTACAGTCTCAGTTCGACCATTCCTGAGATGTGTGGTTAATTGAAACTCAACCACCAAAGAACACCGGTATCCACGATCTAGTATTCAAATCCGTGTAAAAATAACTGGCTTTACTAGGACTTGAACGCTGAAACTCTTGACTTCCAAATCAGCTGATTTGGGAAGACATGTTTACCACTAGACCAATCTTGTGGGTTAGCCATTAATGTTTATGACAACAATTAGTACTCTTATGTTAGTGGAGATTAATAATAAATCAAAAATTAAAAATTTCAATAAATTTAGTATATATTTATAGATAGTATAGTATATTATAATATATATATATATATATATATGAAAAACTGAAAAATGAGAAAAAATGAAAAATTGTAATATTGAATTTTTTTTAAAGAAAGATGGTTAACTGCTTCAAAAAGAACACTGCAGCTCTACAAACATAATATGAAGGATACAGTTTAATAAAATGAGCCAAATCATGATTTAGTTGATAGAAACATATTAAAAAATATGATATTTTTATTTTTACAAACTGTTATCGTAAAAATTAATATAAATACATATTAACTTAAATTAATTTAACAATAAAAAAAAACAAAATAATTTTTCTTAATCTATTAGTGTAAAATGCCTAGAAATAATTCTCATAATAAAAACTCTGTTTTTTATTATTTTTGAGTAATAATAGAAAGAAAGATGGTTAACTGCTTCAAAAAGAACACTGCAGCTCTACAAACATAATATGAAGGATACAGTTTAATAAAATGAGCCAAACCATGATTTAGTTGATAGAAACATATTAAAAAATATGATATTTTTATTTTTACAAACTGTTATCGTAAAAATTAATATAAATACATATTAACTTAAATTAATTTACAATAAAAAAAAACAAATAATTTGTCTTAATCTATTAGTGTAAAATGCCTAGAAATAATTCTCATAATAAAAACTCTATTATTACTCAAAAATAATAAAAAACAGAGTTTTTATTATGAGAATTATTTCTAGGCATTTTACACTAATAGATTAAGAAAAAATATTTTGTTTTTTTTTTTTATTGTTAAATTAATTTAAGTTAATATGTATTTATATTAATTTTTACGATAACAGTTTGTAAAAATAAAAATATCATATTTTTTAATATGTTTCTATCAACTAAATCATGGTTTGGCTAGAAAATTTAATAAGTTAAAAAATGGTATATGTGCATTAGTCAATAAAAAAAGGAGCAAAACCAGTAAGATTTAAATACATACTTAATAACACTGTTTGGGCTGTAGTCTCTCCTTTGTTATGAGTAAGAACACTCACAATAAAACTAACAATTTAGAAGTGTTTGTGGGATTATAATAAAAAATGCGCTGAAAGAAACTTTGTTATGTTGTACGAGACCATTGCTTTATCTTTTCTGTTTTATGAATGCAAGGATTGGGTTTTCATGAGAAATGAATTTTAAGCTACAAGCCTCTGAAAAGAATTTCTTAAGAGGCCTTAAGAAATGGAATGGAATACCCAGTAAAGATGAGGATTTTACAAGAATTAATATTATTTCCATAATTGATGTAATAACTAATTATAGAGTGATGGAAGGGACGTGTAAGAAGAATTCCCAAACTGTGCGCCATTTGGAAGGAGGGAGAGAGAGTGAATGAGAGTGATATTGTGAGAGAGGGTGGTGAGAGAGACAGAAAGAGGAATCTTTGGAATGTCGGAATAGGTCTGCGAGTTTTATTACATTATGAAATGATGATAATGAATTAAAAATGTAAAAGTTCAAGAGTTCAAATGTACAAATAATTTACAGAAAAACAAATTATTTTTAGTTAAACTATTGAAATTGAAACTAAACAGTATTGAAATATTTCTTAACAAACACCAAGATTATAAAATTATAATTTTAGTTTGAATATAATAATGATATTAAAAAAATTAAATTTTTATAGAAGATAAACACAATATTTATAAGAACTAGAATTATCTTTTAAAACATTTTAAAGAAAATAATATTAGATTGTTAATAATAGATGGAAAAATTTCACTCTTGAAACTAAAATATTTTCATTCAAAATAGGAATAGTCTTGAGTAACAAATTTGTAATTGATCTTAATTTTCCACTTGAAGATCAATATCTTGAACAAATTCTTCTAAATCATCTGTAAAAGTTTGCCCGTCTTTTGATGTCAAAAAAACTTTTAAAATTATTTTGTATCAGTAGGAATGAGTCTCGTTGATTTTAATAAAAGTATAATTTTCACTTTTGACATTAGGCATCAGGCAAAGTTCATTTAATACAAACAAGTTCTGTCAATTATTTTTTAACTATTTTACAAACGTTTACTTTTTGAAAATCATTTGACAGATCATTCTGAAAAAAAGTTGTGCTGCCTTCATCTTTAACTATTTTTATTTCACGGCTTCTCAACCAGTTTACTTTCCTACTTTCCATATCTTTCTGTCTGCAACAGCTTGAAGCAATGGAGATTCTGATTTATTCATTCTGTTAACAGTAAATCTTTCATTTTTTTAAATACAGTTTTCTATCAAGTGATGTAGTAGACTATGTCAGCATATAATCTTTGCAGAATTTTCAATTTATACTTGACACCCCAACTTCTAAATCATATAAATATATATATATATATCTTCTGGTACTAAAAATCAGAACAATATTTTAATATTTTTTATGACTGGTGATGAACCAAGTAGTGTTTTAGCAGGAGAACAAGTTTAATACTTTGATTATGTCTCTGGCAAGAATGAGATCATAAGCATAGTTCATTAACTGGAGCTTTAATTTTTTTTTTTAAAATATACTTAAGTAAACGCCATCCCACCTTTTGATTCTATGTCCATGTCATCTTTACGCACCAGATACTCTTCGTACTTCCATCATGAATACCCAAATTGTATAAACTTTATTGATGTTTGTTGTATCATGTTAACTGGTTGACTCATTTTTGTATAACATTAATAGTGTAACCGATTTAAAAGGGATTTTATAGTTAAATTTTTTTGATTCTAAATAGAACAATAAAGCGATTTAATCAGAAATTTTCTTTTTTTAGAATACGACCAACTTTGCTTTTCAACCAGAATATTTTAGATTTAAAAACACCTGTACTTTGTATTTTCAATATACTTCAAAATTTCACCAAAACGTAACCTTCAAGCTTATATAATTAATTATATCATCTTGAATTTTTGGTTTTATTAATTAGACTTTCAACAAATGAACAGTTAATTATTGAATAAAATAAGTATGTGTGTGAACACGTTTGTCTCTGATTTTGATTTGATTTCAGCATTCTATTAAGCATAGTTAGGGAATTACAAAAATACGAATGGTTGCATTCGGCCGTTGGGTTCTACTCATAATAGCTGTCAAAATTAAAATTTTGTAATAATCATTGCTCAATAATGGTGTAAGCTGTCAAGTTGGTTCAAACACTCTACTGTTAGGTTTACTGAAATGCATAAAATGTATAAATATCAATTTTGTAAGTCAAGTGTTAGACCTCTAAGTGATGGAAAACTAACTTTTTATTAATTGAAAAAAAAGACATAAAACTGCCTAACCGTAAGATAAATTATATTAACTTTCCATATGTAGTATAAGCAGAAGTTAGAGATAATAACCTTGTTATAAATTAATTAATAATCGAGAGAACAGTAATAATAATAAGAATGTTTGTTCGGAAAAGTCTTTCTAGACTTTTCACTGATAATCGGTTTAAAAATAAACTTAATCATACAGTTTAAACTAGTTTTTTTATTTGCATTAAATGTATTATGTTTTAATGTGTCTGTTTATATCACAAATTATGCAGGTTGATATCTTTTTCAAACCATTTACCTTAAAAATAGTTTATTTTAAAAATTTTCTATTTATTAATCATATTGGTCATTAAAGATATGGTTTAGTTTACTACATTTTTCATTGAAACAAGAAACATGGTAGATAAAAAACATGGTTTTTTTGCTAACCACAATTCTTTTATCATAGAATATATTATTAATAAATGGTAATACAATACAGTAAAACTGTATCTAAAATCATAATAGCACCCGTATTCTTCTAGTGTCAAACATTCCTGCAATCACAGTGAAGATATTCACTGCAGATATTCAAAATGAATATCTTCAACTTATGTATTCCTCCAAATTTTGATATTAGTGAGAATGATCTTTCTAGTCTGTTCCCCAGATTTCTTTATCCCTAATAATTGGTTATTTGAGTTCCCAACACCATTCATGGGGCTCATTGGCATGTTCTCCTGCAGGTATTATTGTTGATCGACTGAGGCAGAACTTAGATCTCTGTTTATTGAACAATTGATCATGGAAGTTTATGTCATCTTCATCAGGTGCATTTTCTTGCATCGATCTATCAGTGAGTTCAGCAATCTTGCTCCCATGTCTTACATGGTGCGTTTCTAAAATCTTATTTGAAAGTGATCATAGACCGATTGTAATCTCGGTCAGTAATAGTGAATTGCCTCAGATTCAGCCATGCTGATGGGTAGTTTAGAAAGTGAACTGGCTCTGATTCAAGGATTCCTTTAGCGATTATGACAAGAACAGTAGTGCGATTCACCAATTTGTGAAGTTTACACACCCAAATATCGATAGTGCCAATGAATTCATCTCATTAACATCTGGAAAGCCAAGGCAACCTGCTGTTCCTTGATGGGATGATGACTGCAGTCCTGCACTAAGGGACTGGCTTAGGGCTTTATGTAATTTTAATCGAAGACCGACAATTAAATTTCTTTGCGCCTTCTGCATCATGAGAGGCGTTTTTCATAGAGTGTTTAGGTGTGCTAAGCTAAAATCTTGGTTGAAATACGTCAAATTCATTTCTCGTATAACACCATCATCATCTGTTGCATGGAGAAAGGTTCGAACCATGTTTGGATCGGTAGTCATTGCAGTCGATTGGACTGCAAAGTGGCGATAACCTTGTTACTGCACCATTTGATGTACCAACCATATTTGGAAGGTCATTTAGAGCAGTTTCACTTACATCATCGTACTGCCCTGAGTTTGTGAGATATAAAGTTGCAGGTAGAAAATATACAATTGGAAACCGGAAACTCGCAAAATGAATTACATCCTTTTCTTATAATGAAATAAGTATGCTCTGAATAATTTTCATGAAACTTCCCCTGGAAATGATAATATTAGGCTCAGTATGTTATCACACCTCTCCGATATTGTACTATGACATCTTTTGTGTATCTATAACAACATTTTCTCTGACCAGGTGTTTCCAAATTCTTGATTAGAGGCATTGGTTATCCCCATACTGAAACCTGGTAAAGGTAAATCATGCCTTCCAGTTTTCGTTGTATATCCTTGACCAGTACCCTGTGCAAGGTGATGGAACAAGTGGTAAACGATGGTTTACCACGATGGCCTAGTGTGACACCTTGAGAGAAATGCCCTAATTGCCCCAGAACAATGCATTTTTTATCAGGGTAGATCATCCATTGATTAAGTAGTTGCCCTGAAAGTTGCTCTACAAAACAACTTTTTATTTTGCCAATGCCTGGTTCTAGCACAGACCGGTAGACGCAGCGTTTCCAGATCACTCACAGTGTTGATAACACTCATTACTTTTCTCACACACCTCGTATTTATATAAAATTTTGAAAATAAAGTAGTTCATAATTAAAATTAGGCATAATTCAAACTGAACACAATTCATGGCATATTAAATATACACCAAATATTATTGTTGATAAGGTATGTAGATGATATTATAATCTTATATAACCCGACCCTAAACAATGAACATTTAATCATTTTAAATAAACTTAATAATTACAATTAAAATTTACGTACTAAATGGAAGGTAACAAAAAAATATATTCTTTAGATATTGAAATCAAAATAATATAGTAGAAACATCAGTTTACTGAAGATCCACAGCAAAAATAATATTACAATACATTAAATTCTAACCACCCATGGTCAAAAAAATTAATACATATGAAAACATGATATTTAGAACAATTAATTATACAAAAAAACAGTAATAAATTCGTGAAAGAAATATATGAAATTAAACAAATAGCAGCAATGTTTACTGGTTTTGATGGTGAAATTATAGAAAAAATCTATAAAACATAGAATAAAAATACCAAAATTCAACAACAAAAAACTAACACAAAGATTAATAATAACTTAAACCTAAAATACAATTACACAAAAATATAATAGAAAAAATATTAATGTACATGATAAAAATAATTATAGAAAAAGCATATAATCCAAATAATCACATTATAAAATATATTAAAAAAATAACAATAATAAAAGTAATAGAGAGAAATTGAGAGGTATATCCAAAAAATGTAATAATACTTCTTTTTCTTTGGTTAACAGCCATTAGGCTGGTTGGCAGCAGCTCTCCACTCTTCGCTTATCAGCCTTTATCATTAGCTCCCAGTAAGAATCACAGTTCATATCGTGCATTATCTGTTTTATGAACTCCAACCGAGACCTTCCCTACAATTTCTCCCTTCTATCTGTATTTGTAACACCCTCTTAATGTGTATTAGCTCAGCTAATACACATTAAGAGGGTGTAATGAAGTATTTCTTAAATACTTCATTTGACACTTTTTCCATCCGATTTATCTTCATCATCCTTCTGTAGTACCAGTATTGGCAAAACCAATACTTATTTAAAAAAGATTTACAGAACATACACAGCATACAAAACCAAAAGAGAAGTATATTTAATGTAGTTGACCGTTTGTTAGAATACAAATATAGAAATATATACAAATATGAAATACATACGTACTGATTAAAATAATTGAGAAATTTTAGATTTATGTAATAATGATAAAAAAATGAAATACTTGAACAATTTTATATTTATAAATTTAAAATAAAAATATAAAATGATGAATCACCAGATCAGCTTTTGAACATGATGATTTAATTAAAAACATAATAAAAATGCAGTCTAAAACTTGGAAATAATGACATTAGAATAAAGTAAAATATATGTTTTAAAGATAACATCATAACAGTACTGGACAGCAAAATTTACATATATGCTTGTTACATGAGGCATGTTTTTTTTAAGTAAGGGCTGTTTTGATATAAAAATTAAAATAAGGGAAATTAAAAAAAAACTTTTATAACAAAATAAATTTACACATATGTAATATTTTGCTACATAATCACAATACATTTTTGATTTTGGCTTACCAACTTTATTATTCAAGAATTTTCCTGCTTGTGATTTAAACCAATTAATTACTTTGTTTTGGAATTCTTCACAACTTCAAATTTCTGCAATGCAAGCTATTGCTTTAAATGGAGAAAAAGGTAATAATCACTTGGTGCAAGATGTGAATTCTAAGGTGGATGTTCACAGATTTCCCAATTAAATTGTCACAGTTCAGTGATTTTGTTTGCCGTGTGAGATTTTGCGTTATCATGGAGAAACAAAATCCTGTCGGTTAGTTTCCTGCGCCTTTTATTTTCAATTGAACATCTTAAGTTTTGTAAGCGTTTCACAGTATATATTGCCATTAACAGCTCTTCCACGTTCAAGAAATTCAATCAAGCAATATCCCTAAAAAATCAACAGAAGCTTTTTCATTGAACTTTCTTGCATAAACTTTTTGGGCTTTGGGAATGATGATTGCTGCTTTGTTTCAACATTTGAATAAGGTGTGTTTCATCACTGGTCGCAATGTGTTTCCATAAATCACCATCTTCATTTTCGTAGTGTCTCAAAAATATTTGAGGTACAGTAAGATGTCTTTGTTTGTGTGTTTCTGTCAACATTTTTGGTATCAATCTGGAACGCAACTTTCTGTAACCCAGTTTTTCAGTTAAAATGTCATAAATTACTGATCAAAAACAAAAGGAAATTCAGTTGATAATTGAGAAGCAGTAAGCTTTCTGATTTCATGGATTTTTGCATTCACATTTTCAGTCGATTCATCGGTGATGACAATCAGAGGCATCCATTATGTTCTCCATCATGAACATTTGTTCTTCTTCCACAAAACAAATGACACCAGTGGCGAACTTTACGTTTACACATAACACCGAGTCTGTAAACATCAACAATTTCTGTATGAATATCAGTAGCAGATTTTTTTTCACCAATAGATCACAAATTACTGATCGTACTTCACAACTCACATGATTATTTATTGTAGCACTCATTTCAGCACGGCTAAACTCAGCAACTAACCGGAGTAATGTTAACCTGTTGTTGCAAACAGATGATTGTTGATATAAATTAACATGCTATACTAGCACCATTTTCCACTACATGTAGTGGGAGCAAATTGAAAATGGCCTTTACTGAAAAACCGCGCTTCATATTATTCAAAATATAAAACATAATTTCAAATAAATGACAAAAGATTTAAAAAAATATGTTTTAATATAATTGATAATTACATTTATTTAATTAAATAGATAATAGAATTTAATACCGACTGAAGATGCAGGATCCTGCAAATATTGATTTTTGAAATTTATATAACTTCAATTTATCTATCTATTAACTTTGTTTTGGTGGTTAAAATTTAATTTAATAAGATATATATATAAAATTTCCCTTTATCAAAAACTGCTAGTTGTCTAAGCCAAAGAATGCAACCTTGTGATCCAAGAAGCTGCAATTTTTAAGTATGTTTACCTTTAGAAATATTGTTCTATGTTTTTGCTTCTTATTATTTGGTTACTACTTTTTTTTTTTAAGTTTTTTTTTTTTTAATAGTGTTTTGTATTATTTAATTACAACTAAAGATATCTTCTTTTGGAGGCACAAACCTTTTTAAATTCACTTCTCTCATTAATATAATTCAGTATTTTAGATCACGTTAAGGACCGTTATAAATAAAAATTAGGGCCCTGCTCTGTAGTATTAATTTTTATGTTTCACTTCTCTCATGAATACTACCTGTTTTTTTTTTTGTGTAATTTAAACATAATTAGTTATTAGCCTCTCCTTAATATGCTTTCAGTTTACAAAAAAAAGCTACCGTGCACCAAATTCACTAACTGCTTTGAAATAATAATTATTTAACTATAATTACTTCATACATTTAATGTAGATACCATTTAGAAATTTGAAATATGGTAATGTTTTTACTTTTAGGATCCTACTTGAACAATATTCTTGTTCCAATCAATTTTGGGTTACTTACAAATAATTTTTTTATTCCAAAATTATGATAAAATAAATCCTTACTTTAAAACTAATTAACAAAGTCACATGTGTGCAAGTATGTTCATATGCAAGTGTATGTGCGTATAAGAAATAACTTTTTAAATGTTCATATGATGTTAGGTTACATCTAGGGATTTTACACGGATTTGAATACTAGATCGTGGATACCGGTGTTCTTTGGTGGTTGGGTTTCAATTAACCACACATCTCAGGAACGGTCGAACTGAGAATGTACAAGACTACACTTCATTTACACTCATACATATCATCCTCATTCATCCTCTGAAGAATTATCTAAACGGTAGTTACCGGAGGCTAAACAGGAAAAAGAGAGAGAGAGAGGTTACATCTAGGGAAGTAAAAAATTTATATAATATAATAAAACCAATTACAATACTGATGTTTAGATTTTTCAGTTATTATTTATTATTGTAGTAAGCCATAAATCTTTTCATTTTGGATGTTTCCTGTTATTGTTTTATAATTACCAGTAATTTTAAATTAAACAATTGATAATTTTGTCTGGCTGTTTTATATGGGTTAACAGAGAAATAGGGGATTTGGGGTTGTACCTAGCTGCTTTTAATTTTTTCAGCAGGAATCCTTGAAAGGCATTTAATTTTATCAGTAGTGTTATTACCACAAATTTTGTTACAAATATTTATTTACACATACATAATTTAATCTTATTAACTTTAAAAAAACCTACATTCTTAATTCAGCCCATACATATTTTTATTCTGCTTCATCAAACCCTACTCACAATGAAACAGAACAATATCAGTTATCCTTTTTATTTTTCTAGATAATTTAAATTGAAAATTTTTTAAACAAGAAATTATACTGACTATAAAACATTTAAAAATGTTTTTTATTGTTTTATTATTGCAAAATACTGGATTGTTATATTCTACGTACGTATTGCCTGAGGTAATCTGAAAAAATTAGAAGTACTTTTATCCTAAATATTCCAAAAAAGATCTTCATAGTCTTCTATTTTAGATAGTCTTAGCACTTGCTAACAGACTTTGTACATTATTTTCTGCATATTTATTATTATTGTTAATATTATGTTTCTGAGTTTAGTTTTTCTTGCCTGTGGCTTGGTTACAGGTAACAGATTTTGTAGGCTTATATAATTTAAAAAATAAATAAAATCGACATAAAGAAGGTTCTAAGATATAAAATTTATCTTTTTCTAATCATTTAAATTAAAATTTTTGAAGCTAGTAACTAAATTATATAAGTTAATTTTTTTATAATTTGGTGTTGACTTCTAAAAATGGAAATTATAGAAAAATTGAGTAAGTATCATTCTTTTTATTAGTTTTTTTAGGTTGTTTTGTTTAATTTACTTATTCCTTTTTAATAGTTAATTAGAATTCTACATTATTATACCCACTCCCAATTTTTTTCTAAATTGCTTAAATTCACCTTGCAGATTATCATTAAAATAATTTTCTTAATTAACTAGAAATCATTACTGCTTTCAGTCAGAATTTCAAATATATGGGTAACAGTATCAAAGCAGGTTGTTGTCAAGTAGCATTGTTAAGCAATTGATGCAGTCGCAACTTAAAAATTATGAAAAGGAGGTAGAAAAAACATAATTATCATAACACAATATGATCATCAGAATAGAATTTTTTTCTTTCTGTCTGAATTTTGAACTATTGTCTTCTAATTACAATAATACATTACAATAATCATATGTGATTCAAATAATTTTTTTTAATAAATTTTTATAAACCAGTTACTTAGAACTGAATATATTTCTTTTTTTATTATGGTAATTGTTGATTCTTTTATCGCTAAGTAATATACCTTCACTGTCAGTTATGTTATTTTATTTGCATTTACTTTAGGAAAACGTACTTAATTGCTTGGTTATATAATGTGGGTTATAAAAGTTCTTATTTTAGTTATAGTTAATTTTTTTTTACAAAATAATATCATTTTTACATATATCTTCTAGTTATGCAATGTTGTCAAAATGTTTGTGTTTCTCAGGTAATATATGTCAATAAAATTTAAATGTAATAAGTGAAATTAAAAATTTTTACATGACTTTATTATTTCATTTTTAATAAGCCAGAAGTAACTTTAAATTTCTTTCTGTTTTATGGTTTACTTAATAAAATTGGGCATCTGATATGAATTTAGTATAACAACTAATAAGCGCTTTAAATTGTCTACTTTACAAGATGCCTCCACTTCATTATCCAAAAGACAAGTTGTTGTAAGATTTAAGTAAGAATTATTATAATGAGTTTTATTTACATGATAATTAGAATTTTTTTATCAATCTTGCATTTTGTTTTTTTTGTGTTTTTTTAATTTAACACTATTTTTTTTGTTTTTTAATTAGTGGGTTTTTATTTTGAATTTTTTTGTTGATCTAGCTGTTTGAATATTTATTAAAATCTGTATTATTCTACTCTGTTTAGGAGATTAAATTCTTAATGAATTACAGTTTTTGATTTCACAAACTGTAAGTGTGCAATTAGTGTATCGTTTATTATTGTTTTTTACATGTTTTATTTTCTGGGCAATATTTTGGGCTAACTCCATGCCACCCAGAAAAAAAGTAATTTAAAATATTTAATTTCATAGTTGTATCTAGTTTATTAACTTTACAAAATAACTTTTCTAAATTAATTATCAATTCCTGTTACTTTTTTCAGTATGTGCTTAATAAAAAAAGAATTTTAAGTTATCTGTAAGTGTAGCTACTATATTAAAGTTTATAATAAGGCTTCATGTTTTTGTTTGAAAAGTTATTTCCAGATTTAATAAATTATTATTATACTTTTTTATTTTTCACTTAATGTTTCGTGTAGAATTTGCTGTCTTTACATTTTTTTTTCATGACACGTCTATGAAACATGAGTTACTGCAACTTAAAATAGACATCATTTAATACTACTGTAAATTAATTTTGGTTACTCTATTTAGAATAGAATAGACAGTGTTGTTTATATCATATATTTAAAATGGCGGAAATGTTCCCTGTTTTATTTTGATCATTTTTTGTTGTATGAAAAGAGTTAAAAGTAAACATTATCATTTTAGATGATCTAAGTTACATATTACATGTTACATATTACATATTGTGCATCTACATGTCCATGTCATATTAGTCATGTTATAGTCCATGCCGTGAAATTCATACATGGGTGGATTTAATTAAAAGTGCCCTTTTTATGTAGTATTTAATCTATAGCTAAATAGTTAATTAATTTCCTTTATTTCTTAATATTTTTATTATTTTCATTTTGTTAGTGCAAATTTTGCCCAACAATAGTCACTGATTCACTTTTCTCAGTTTTTCAATTATAACTTCTATTGTAGTGAAAGAGATATGTTTTTACATTCTTTATAATAAACTTTATAATAAAGTTAAAAATGTTCAAGAAATCCATGTGATAAAACAAAATTAAATGACATATGAACAATGAAATCATATCCAAATCTATTACATTATAGTTATAATAAATAATCCCTTTTTTAAAGGATTAAATTGGATTCTAACTCAACACAATTATACCAACAGACTTATAGGGATGAATAATCTTTGAATTCAACAGCAAAAATAGCAAAAGCAGAATCATTATCTTGAAAGTATCTATTAACGCATAAATGTCGAAAATGCTGAGTAATAGTTTTGAGAAATAGAAATTTTTTATTTTAAAACAAAAGAAGAGTTGTAAATAACTAACTCTTTGGTTGTAATTTTGGCCTTTCTTTATAATCAAAGAGTATTCAGCATTTTTCAACCGTTTGCAGCATTTCATGGCATCATGAAACTTGAATTCGGACATGTTGAAATGCAATTCTTCAACAGACCAAAATTTTTCAATTTGTTGTTGAACATCTTCTGATGATGCAAGACAGCAGTGTAGGGATGGAACATCCGAATGTGAAGACTCTGGTATCTTTCCGGATATTATCCAACCTAAGGAAGTTTTTTGCAGGATAGGATTCCCATCTGCCAATCGTATTTGTCCGACGCAAAGAAGGTGATAAATGCTGCTCCAATGAGAGCATCAACCTTGTTCGGCTGGTAGAAAAATGGGTCAGCTAAATATATGTTAGGCGGAATAAACAATTTTGAAGTATCAATTGTTGAACTAGGTAGCATTTGAGTAACTTTAGGCAGCACTATAAAGTCTAGCTGATTTTGAAAGTTAGAGAATTGTAACTTAATTGTAGTACTAACACGTGAATTAGCAACTGTACTCACATTATTGATTCCGCTAACATGAGCTTCGATATGCGTTCGATGGAGTTTCAGCTTTTGGCAAAGCGCTTCTGTCATAATGTTAACAGATGAACCAGGAGCAAGTAACACTCTACATCTACAAGGTGTGCCACAAGAGTCTGATATTTCAATTAGAGCAGTAGCTAAAATAATTTGAGACAAATTATGGTTTTTGATTTGAGAAGTGCATGAAACTGATGTAGGAATTGTCGTACTTGATGATTGGTTTGATATTTCTTGAATATCCTGTGGGTTATGCAATAGAGTGTTATGATTTTTAGAACATACTTTACAATGACTAGTAACCTTACATTCTTTAACCCTATGTCCTTGTCTTATAAACAATTCAGACACAATTTTAATTTCATGACTTGACTGTTTCGTGCTTGCAGAGACATTTTATGAAATTCTGCACAAGTAAAGATTTTATGGGTTTTTTTTCATATCAGGCAGCTATCTGTTTTTGCGTTATTCCTTTCAGAATTTGCAAGACAGCAAATTCTACACGAAACATTAAGTGAAAAATAAAAAAGGATAATAATAATTTATTAAATCTGGAAATAACTTTTCAAACAAAAACATGAAGCCTTATTATAAACTTTAATATAGTAGCTACACTTACAGATAACTTAAAATTCTTTTTTTATTTTAATATTGTACACAACAATAGTTCTACGTGAATATTCAACTGACTGCTATTTGACTTGGTATATAATCACCTATAATCCAATCTCTATAATGTAAATGTAACTTAAATTTCGGGGTGCCATTCTCCAGCCCTGGAACCAAATGTTTTATCGCAAAATCTTCATCTCTGTGAGAATAACTTATGAAAGCATCATACAGCTTATCACGATCTAGTTCATCTTCAGTAACAAGCCAAAGAAACATCTGATGTGCATAAAGCCAAACTTTTATTTCTTGATTATATCGATAGTAGAGAGCTATAAGAAGACCTACTATGAGCCCAAGAACAGCCAAAAGAATGCTAATAATAATTATTACGCCTGCTGTAGATATGGGACAAATTTCATTTACTGTTAATTCTGATGTAGATTTTCCTCCCAAGCAAGTTACATTATTCAGATTGTCGATCTGAAATATAAAAACAATAGACAGATTAATAATCATCATATTTAAAAGATATTAAGACAGAACAAATCTTGTAAATTAAGAAGTCATTTAATAAAAATCAAGTTCATCAAATGAATTATATAGCGCTATAAATCTTAGTTATTTTCAAAGGATATATTTTGTGATTTTTAAATATTTTATTTTTAAAATTATTCTTTATAAAAAATAAACATATACTAGAAGTCATCCACAAAGTACATTAAAGTTCGGTTTTTGGTGGTCAGTTTGTGACCATTTTAGGAGATAGTCAGTTTAACACTAGTAAAATGCATTCTACGTTTTACTAATGTTAAATCATTTTACATTTATAAAACTTCCTATGCGTGCACTGACTTATGATTTCTGCTGATTTTGGCTAACCATTTTGTATAATTGATAGTGTTTACTCGATAAAACTGTTTGCTGGTGGGGATAAATTAGGATCTGAACCTTTTATGAAATCATCTTTATACTTTAAACCGGTGTATTTTGCTGCCTTGTTAAATTTCTTTGGAAAAGAGGTATTTCTAGGCAGTGTATGTTTCTATTTGAACTCTCCATATGTGCCATAGGTTTGGGGTTCATGTCTAAGCTAGCTATAAATTTTGAAAATCTGTACCTATAAAGCAACTTGTCGTGATTGACTGATAACTGATTTACCAGTGCCCAACAAAAACTAGTGAAGGTAAATTAATGAGAAATTGTATTTAAGTTTTTTTTTATACTGTGTAAATGCACATTAAGAAAGGATTTTTTTAAATTCTGGGTTTAAAGGGTTAAAATGGAGTACAATGAAATTACTATTTTTTTCATTTCTCAGTAACAAATGAAGATATCAACTTGATTTTTGGCACGTGCACTTATGTGTGTGTGTAATAATCTGAATATCTAAAAAACAATTTTTATATTTTTTGCAAAGGGATGAAGAAAGTTAAAAAATTTTGAAAAATGATTGCAAATTTTTCCCATTCCTGAATGGACAGTATATTAAGTAGATTTGGGCTTGCAATTATTCTTCAGTTAATTTCTAAAGACTATTTTTTGTTTTTTTTATTTTCGATTTTTTAAGGGATTTGTTCGTGTACTATTGGGACCCTATTGGTAGCTCAACCAATAGCCACGGTTACTGTAGTGCGACCCAGCTGGCTGCACCTGCCTCATAAGAAAAATAAGAAACAAAATATGATAACCTCCTACTGGTGTTTGTAGGGTAATACTAAGAACCAGACTAAATATGGATGGATATAACTACTATTTTTAAGATGAAGGCTGACTATTTTGAAACTCACACTCTTCAAATCGCTCAGAGTTTGGGTCCTGTACTGACTAAACTGTGCTTTGAAGAAATTTACCTACCAACCATATAATGATATTTTTTTGTAAACTGAACGAGGTTTAAGTTTTATTTATCAGTATTATTCTCACAAGCATGAGGATATCGAAGCACATTGGGGGTCCTGGCTAGACGGTTGGGTAAGAAAAGTGAGCCCTGACCAGCTAGTTTTTTTTTTTTTTACAAAATCTTATTCCAACTTATACTCGTGAGTAAATAATTGCAGTTAATTTATTCAGCCCAGTAAAAATGATGGTGTCTTTTCTTAATTTGAAGTTTTAGTCCAGTACCTTTGATTTCCTACATTAACTAATGTAAGAATTCAATTTTTATTTTAAGTACATTTTCATGAAATTCAGTAAATTTCAATATACTGTTATAAAATATTTCTCCAGACTAAAGGAAATATTTATTAAATATAAGGGTTCATTATGAATTTGTGTAATTTTTAATTACTGATATGGTGATACAATCCAATCTATTGCTTCTTCATGTTTAGAGACTAATAACTCGTATTCATCTTCTTGTCATTTTTCTGAGATATATTTCTTCATGTTATCTTTTTTGTTTCTGTACGATTGTTACTTTTTCATTTTTGATTATTCACCGACTAATCCAATAATAAAAACTGAATATTTTACCCTGTAAAAATTAACATTTATAACCAGTATACAGGAGTTCACTAAACGGAATACTTTAATTATTATTAATTTTTATTTATATGACACACCAGAAATCTGAAATTTTTATTAATCAGCAACTCATGAAGATGCGAATAATACTGATCTAGTAGTAATACAAGTAATAAAGGGACTTTAATTCTGCCCTAATATTTCATAAATTAATATTTGTATAAATATTTGATGCTAATAAGTAATATTTCCGTGACTGTGTAACTGTCCACTTTTATTAAGGAAGTGGAGGATCGTATATCACTTTCAAATGAAATAAGTTTAAATGAAGTGCAGTAAAAATGTGTATATGTAATTAGGTATGCAAGGAAGTCGTGTGGTGACCGCATCAGATTTTTACTTTTGGGGGCATTTTTTGAGCCATTCCCTCATTACTTCTTCTAGAGCACAGTTGAATTATGGTAGTGAGAACCCAATGGCTTGGTCCAGTCCTGTTTTGATCTGAAATGGTTCTGAGAGCTCAGCTCTGAATTTTACTTTCAACTTAGTATTTGTGACGATCGATTTTATCATGCTTATTAATTTGGTATGTAGTCCAAGGTGTCTTAGAATTTTTAGTAGGGATTCTCTGCAGACAGTCATAAGATGTTGAAAAGCTGTTGATGAAGGGCAAATTTTGCTGATCTTCCTGCATGTTTCCAGATATCTACAAAAGTCTGATCTTCTCCTGCTGCTTTCTAATTCTTCATCTCACTGAGTGCTCGGTAAACTTCTTTTATTGTGGTAGGGTTGATGTTTTCTGTTCACTGTTATTGTTTTCACAGATGACATTTGTATCTATATCTGAAAATAATCATTATATAGACTTGAAAATTCTACATTAGCCTATTAAATATTGCTACTTATAAATAAATATATTATGAATTGTGTATAATAATATTATTTGCAGTTATGTGTGTTTCCGTTGATATCTATGAGATCTGTAAATAAAGTAATGAGACCGGTTCAGAAAAACTTTTTATTCACAATCCAATTCTACGTACATGGACTCGTATCATCTTCAAAATAGTTTATTTGGTATATTATACAACGCATCAAACAGTTTTCCTACTCTTCATAGCAGTGTTGGAACTCAGAACCGTAATATCCTTCAGATGTCGGTTATATTTTTTAAAAATATTTTCTACCGTTCCAAAATGGTGTCCTTTGAGGTGTTTTCTTAAAGTCGGGAACAGGAAAAAGTCGGAGGGATTCAAATCAGGTGAATAAGGGGATTGAGGAACTACAGCACTGTTGAGAGTGCAGTGTGACAAAGTGCATTGCCATGATGCAGCATCCAGTTGTCTTCAATGGCTGGTCTTACACTGGCAACTGTTTTACGGAGTCTTTTAAGAATTTCTAGATAAACATATTGATTTACAGTCTATCCTGTAGGCAACAATCGTTATGGAAAATTTCATTACTATCGAAGAAACAAATGTGCATTGTTTTAATTTGCTCATTATTGCTTTTTTGGGACGCAGTGAATTTGAAGTGTGCCACTCCTTCGTATGGCGTTTTGTTTTGCCCTTTTCAATTTTGAAAAAGTTTCAATAGCATTCTAACCGAGTTTAACACAAAACGTTGCTCATAATTAGTATCACTCATTTTTGTAACGCACAATAAAAACTCGTTTCACGAAAAGTTTGTTTACGTCTCACGTAGCAACAATATTCTAAAAATATTAATACCCAATATAAATCAGCTGGTCATTTAATAACCGTATGTTTACTAGTAACTTTAAAGTGGTTGTCAAAAAAAATTGTCTCGTTATTTTAGATCTCTTATATCTATTACATAAAGATGAAAAGGGGTTTTGTTTGTTCAGGATAAACAAAAAACCACTTGATCAAACGCAACCAGATTTTTACCCATGGTTTTTGGGCATAACTGAGAAGGTTTTTTGATGTATTTCATTTAAAAAAATCTCTGAAGAACCAACTGATCGATTGCTTTCACATTTTCAGGATACATTTGTATTACACCAGGGAAGGTTTTAAGCCACAGACCGAGGCTCTTGCTCCCTTGAACATTAATATATGTATTATTTCTTCACCCCCAAGGAGCGTGAAGTTGTAAATTAAAGATATTCTTTACGGAAAAAAAAAAGATTAATTCTTTTACTTCATTATTATGGCAAAGAAATAAGTTATGAATTTTTCTGTCAAAAGTGTGTGTACTTTAGTTACTTTAGCTATTGTTATTCTAACCCACCGGGGGTCGGTCTAGTGGTTAACTCTTCAGCTGATTTGGAAGTCGATCTTTCTAACGTTCAAATTCTAGTAAAGGCAGTTACTGTTATATGGATTTGAATACTAGGTAGACGGAAATGGTGACCGAATTTAACTCTTTGGGTGTTCAAGGTGCCGTCCCTCTGTAACACAGGAATGGCGAGTAGTAACACAGGCATTGTCCTTTGCAATGATCTGTATGGATAACCTATTTATTTGTATATATAAATTGTATTTTTTTTATGAAAGTGAAATTATTTCATTTTAGTCCTTGGTTTATAGAACATTTAAAGAACCCAATTATAAAAACTAGTTTATTTTTCAAGAAAAATTGAAAAGTTTTGAAAAGTAGTATATTCTTTTTGTATTGTATAAAACAAGAAATAATAAACCGTAATAAAATTATTATTGATTGTAATAAAGGAGTTGTCACTCCTGACAACTGAATATACTATAGAAAAAGTAACATATGAAACAGATCGCATAAGTTAACAACTGTGGTTACTGCATAATAAATATATTTTATTCTCCTTATGTCAACAAGTATGTATTTTCTTTGTCACAACCAATTGTTTTCTGAAAAACTGATCTTTTACATACATTATCTGAAGAAATTTTGCATAGAGACATACAATTTCTTCTTCTATAATACTTGTGAGTTAGACTTGTATTTATGTTGTTCAACATGGTTCAAAATCCATCTAAAAGGAACCCATTTTGGTGGACTATGGGGAACCATTAGTTGGATAAAGACTTACATAATTGGTTATTTTCTGATCTGTTAATGCTGAATGTTAATTCTGTTGGAACTCATTTTAATTTAAAAGTCTAAAATCCCAGCTTCTAGGAGATGATGCAGATGAAATTCATACTTTTTGCTTTTAGAAACAAACATTTTTTTTGTGTAATAAAATATACAATTATTGTTTTATTTATTACTTTTGTCATGTATAAAGGAAATGAAAGGCAAAATTTTAATTTTAATTGTAATTTTTTAAAAAATATGATGTTATTAGTAATATTTGAATATAAAAAATTTACTTATATTAAGAATGAGTAATGATAAATGTAGCTTAATAAGAAATCATTCAACAAGAAGTTTATTAGTTTTATTGCAACAGATTACAAAGATGTAGAGTAATTACTTACGTATAATGGGTACTTACGTATTAGCCCATTGACCATAACTATAATGATCCTGTAACTTTGAAAATAGTTCAAAGTTTACGGGATCATTAACATATTTTACGTATTAAATATATAACATTATTGCTTATAAATTAACCAAATTTAACCTAAGCTTGCTTCATTCGCTAACCTCGACTAATTAACAGTAATGTTTTTATTATTTAAATAATAAATAATTGCAATAATTACTGAATTTATTATTTAAATACTCAAAACATTACTGTGTTAATTAAGCAAGGCTAGCGAGCGAAGCGAGCATAGATTAAGTTTGGATAAATTTATAAAATAAATAAATATAAATGGTTATAAAAATGTTAGTATAATGGTTATTTCATGGTTAATAAATAGCAAACTTTTGGGTTACTACCCAAAAGTTTGCTATTTATTGGTCAATAGACTTATGCATAAGTACCGTTGATTTTTATCATCTTTTCTTTACATTACTATTTTCTATGTATTTTTTCTATAGTTAGGTGTGTGTTTACAATTTTATTTTAATTTATAAGTGGCATTAACTTTAATTTTCAGTAACCAAATTCTAACAGCATGGATCTACCTTTGCAAGGTGTTACTTCACCAAATATTGTTAAATTTTAGATATTTGAAAACTGATTTATTAAATATAGCCTAGGAATTTTAATCTTATAAGTTTTAGTTTTACTTTAATCTTCTAAGTTGCTTCTTTGTGAAACATTTGAGGTGGTTTTAAGATATCGTTTCATAAGGAGAATGCAACTATCTACCTGTTCCCAGGTTAATATGAAGTTCCCTTTTACAGAAAATGTTTTCAAAAATCTTAAATTTAAAATGAAAAAATTTGTTTTTCTTTTCAGCTAGCCATGGAACACATGTAGCAGCAATAGCAGCCGCAAATTTTCCAGATCTACCTGAAAAAAATGGTGTTGCTCCTGGGGCACAAATAGTATCATTGTGTATTGGTGAGTAAAATGTCTGAACATCCATTTCCTTCTTTTATTTTATTATTATATTTAACAATTTTAAAGTGAGCAGTCTGTACTGGAATAAATTATTACTTTGGTAATAAGCGAATTAATATTTTTCATATAGAATTATGATCAAATATTGTAAGATAGCAAAATGGTTTTATTTCGTATTGCCTAGTTAATCTAAAATGCTAATAACAAAAAAATGTTACATGAAAAAATCTGTTATTTATTTTGCAGTTGAATGTTGAATGCAGTACCCCAACCGACTCTACCATATCTAGTAGTTATAACAGTAGTCATCTTAGATTCTATTTGTAATGTAAAGACAATATAGTTGTAGACAGATCCTGTAACCAAATACAGATTCATTAACTTAAGACAACAAAATTAGAATGTTCTGTTAGGTATGCAGAGTGCAGATAGCTATAACATTAGAGTAAAAATTACTAATGTAACTAACACGACTTTATGAATGTCCTTGAGTGTATTTCTATAATTTTTCAGTCATTCCTTTGTTCTTTTTGAACCGATCTGTATTATTTTTCTCCATATGTATTTAACAAGTATTATTTATTAACAAATTTTGTAGAATGCAATTATTGTCTTACTTTTAAAACTTACGGATTATTTCCACCTCACTAGCCATAATTTTAAGCGTACCATCAAAGATTTTAGTCGGCAAACCTTTAAAATTGTTAATAAAAAATGTGTGTAATTTTTTTTGTTTAAACCGTATTCTTTACCTTTTCAGCTATGTTTGTTTACCACCTATAGTGGATTTTGTAACAATATCCTCTATTGAATAACAGGAGCTAGACAGAATTATAATTAAAAAAGTAATGATAGTAACAATGGTAGCTAAAAATCAGCACTATCTGTAGCCCTGAATAAAATCAAAGATCACTAGTCAGTATGAACAGTGATGTGGTAAAATGTTCAAGACTCCTATACACCATTCTCCTCATTTGTGCTTAGATGATATTAGCATGTGGTATTGAACTGTAAGTAGGAGGTCACATCACATTCACTTTCAAAAAACACAAATGCATGTTCATTTTAAGGTCTTTTTATAGGACTACTAAAACTATGTACTATACTATTCTATACTCTTTATACTATAGAAATCAATTTCAACTTTGTATCTGAAAATAGCACTTACTTCTTCAAGACTTTGTTTAATATGCATTCTTTATTAAGATTGAAAAATATTGATTAGAATGAATATTTCAAGTAAAATTAATTGGAAGACAAAAGAGTTCTCTTCAGTTTATAACTCAATTATTTTCACGCTGTGTTGATTATATCTACTTATAAAGTTAACAAATAGAAATTTTATGTATTTATGAATAATGTATAGATTGTAGATGTGAACATTAATCTTATTTCTTAGTTTTGTATTTTCATTATAATTATTTTATAAAGAATTTGCCAATTTCTGTAATGAAGGCTTTGTGACTTCAATTTGTTATCACAGGATTTTTTTTGCTTATATAATTTGATTGAGTTGGTGTAGATTATTATTTTTTTTTGTATTAAAAACTGGCTTTTTAATTTGTTACATTTTTTCAGGTGATAATCGTTTGGACACAATGGAGACTGGAACAGCAGTTGTTAGAGCCATGATTCATTTGATGAAAAATCATTCCCAAAATAAAATACATGTCATCAACATGAGTTATGGAGAACTGTCAAATTTTTCTAATTCAGGGTAATATAATTATTATTATTATTATTGTTTATTTTACAGTTAAAAATAATAATACTAAATTAATTCTCATGAATAAAACCTTTATTGTTAAATTACTTTAAACATTTCTTTATTCTCTGCAACTTGTTACTTTTCCTTCGGGAAGAAAGTATTATTTATGATTTTTTTTTATGTTGAGGTATTTGTTCATTAGCATAGTTTGATACTAAAAAAAAAAATAAACATTGTAAAAGTTTCTTCATTTGTATATTAATGCTGTATAATTTAATTTCTAGTAAATTTTGAATAGCATCCTTTTTAATCACAGAATGTTTTTTAATAGCTTCTCTAATTATTAGTCAGTAGTCAACTTATGTCAGTAGTTAACTTGTTTTGGTTGTATTTAGTTAATAAAATTTAAAAATTAATTTTAAATTTTAAATCCATGAGGAAGATTTAAATTTCAACATAAAAGAAACTTAAATAGACTAATATCAATAAAATTTTCAATTGAAATATGATGTCCAAGAGGAACAAAAGTAGCCTTGGAACTTAGCCTATCCATACTTCTCTGGAAGCTATTATTAACTTGGCTGCATATGTATTTTTACAATTTTGATTATTTTTTTTGTTGAATATTTTGTTTGATGATTTTAACAACTATTTGTTGTAAAACACAATCCACATCAGCTGATATTATTTAAAAATAAATAGATAAATAAAAATATTATCCAAGTGCTTGTGATTTATCATTTAAATCTTTAAAACACAAATAAATAATTTTTCATTGTTCATAAAAATAAAAATACTTTACTTATTTGCTGCATGTTAGTTGCATTGTAAAGTTATTTATCAGCCTTCAACTTTAATGGCACAGATAAATCATAATCAAAATTATCCTCTTTGTTAAAATTGGAACTATTACCAAGATCACCTTCACCTTCCCAAACAATTGGAAAACTATCCATTGTACGTTTTATTATATAGTTTTTATGCCAGTAATTCTTTTCCAGTGATATTACATATTGAATAAATCCTTGCCATAATTCCTGTGTTTAGTTCATGGCTTCATTAACCAGTCCCTACAAATTCCATTAACTAATATATTACGTGACTGTTCATGATGCTTGATTTCAGACTATGCCAGTTTAACAACTTATTTTTTTTCTTCTGTTATTGCCTCTTCATATCTTTCTTATTGCATCTCCAATCCTAGTCCTCTTTGATGTAGTCCCCTTATGACTACAAACACTTTACTTGCTGAAAACATCTTTTGTGGTCCTCTTTTGGAATTGTTACTAGCCTTCTGTTAAGTTCATCACTATATCCTGCCGGCTGACAAATGGTATTATCTGTGATTTTGTGAGTGTGTAGAACATTCAGAAATCATAGGGAGCCTTTCAGAAATCTGGTTAGTAAGGAGCCTGGAGATCTAAGGAACTCTCTCCCTGACCAAGAAATCCTAGATCAGATATGACAAATGCTGGGTATGTCATCATGATGCAATTGTAACTTGTGTGATACTACAGGTTTAGTTTTGCGCTGAACCTCTAGATAGTACTGTTTGTTGAAAGTTGGCTTCTGGTGTGCATTAGTGATGCACAACCCCAGTAATAAAAAAAAAAAACTATTATTACTTTTACCTAGATCTTGGGAACATCCTCCGGAACAACTTAACGTTGGTTTCTGGGCCAAACCCATACATCCAAAATTCAACACCAGTTATCATGGTGTTAAATTAGGATCATCATTGCTGCTTCACTCCATTTTGCCCTACATATGTCAATATTAATTTCTTTTTGTTCAAGTGAAGGGGCATTTGCCACACATTTTGTGGTTGTTCTATATACATAGCTAAATTGCATTATAAAATCATGTATACAGAACTATCACTAATTCCAAATGTCATTTGCAATTTTTCATTCAGCCAGCTGATGATTTTGGATCACTTAATTGGTGTTTCACTTCAGTTGAGAAATCCAATTTATCCAATAAAGCCGGTGCACCCCAAACCGGGAAACTATTTCCATTTTCTTATACATGGATCCATGTCTATCACTGTAAGTGCCTATCATTTATTGTCTATTTTACTGTTGATTTTGAAGGTGGCTTGACATCCACCTACATGGTAAGTGAGTGTTATCCATCATTATGTTCAAATTCAGTGGAAGAATTAGAAAAATTTTGTCCATTAGTCATTTTTTGAAGTCATTGTTATTCATCTGCCTGTGGTAACCTCTCTTTAATCTTTCACTAGCTGTAAAGTATAATTGTGATTTGAGCAAAAATATGACTTCTGATCCAATATATACAAATAGAATCTATTGATTTGAAGAACTAATATACTCCATCCATTTTATCTACATTTTCCAAAAGTTAACGCAAGATTCCTTGAATCCAAAATGACGGTGTTGATTTATAAGCTTTAAAATTAATGTGATCATTGATAATGCAAAATATGAAGTGAAAATGTGTAATTCAGTGTCACAAGAACATTTTTTTTTTTATTACGTGTAAATTTTTTTTCTAGACCTCTAAAACAAGTAAAAAATAGAACATTTCCAATTTTTTTATTCAAATTCAACTTTAAAAATTTGCATTTCATTAAAACTTAACTGTTGGTGGAATATATAAATATTTATTAATTTTCTTTTTTTTTTAGGAAAACAATTTAAATTTTTTGTCTTAATAAAAGCATTAATTAGGTTTTTAATTTTTAAAGGCTTTAATTTAAGAAAGGCTTATTATTAATAGTAAGAAAATTCAGCTGAATTGAATTTTTTTTTTTTAATCTTGTAACAAAGTTGTTATTGCGCTTTTTTTATGTTTCTTAGCCAATATTTACTGCAACTAAGAATATTTCATTTCTGTATTGTAAGTCCACTATAGTTGCTTAATTTCATTAATACTTAAGATAAGGATTTTTGTACCATTTACTCAAAAATTTTACTGAGAATTAATGAATTAGATTTAGACATATACAAAACAGAACAATAGTTTATTTAAGATAAAGTTTGTTATAACTGCTAGTTTGCTTTAACTGTACCAAGCTAAAAGAATGTAATCATTATTGGACAAGTATTTTTTTTCAGTAACTGGTTAATTTCTTATTTACAGGAGACTGGGAGAACTGATGAATGAAGTAATTGATAAATACGGTACTGTTTGGGTAGCTTCTGCTGGTAATCATGGACCTGCCCTTAGTACTATTAGCAGCCCTCCATTCATCAATGCACACAACATAATAGGTTAGCTGTATTTTTGCTTTTCTTATGTTTACTGATTTTTGTTTTTGTAAAATGTTGGGTATCAATAGCTCTTAATTTAAAAAAAAAAATGAATTTGAATATCTTATTAAACATCATAAAACACTACTTTTAAGTATAACCTACATATTCTTTTGTTTTAACTGTTTATAAAAAAAGATCTGTCGCTTCTGTATACAGTCTATTGCTGGGAAAAACTCTTTTCAGGCTGGTTTATTGGTTGAGTTTCAAAAACTTGCAAGTTTGTTCCCTGTGAATTTCTCAGAGTAATATCATTCAGTTGTCCTCCTGTAACTTTTTATTTTCTGTCTGTAAGATAATATATTTTGATAAAAATATATTTCAAACAATTTTGAAATAATATATTCTAAATGATGTTCAGCAAATCTTTTGCAATTTGGGATCTTGACTTTATCATCTGTTATTCTTAAACTTGAGCCAAAGTTTATGTCTTGCTTAGTTAAAAGTGTTTGTCATCTTAGCTCATTGTGAAAATAATTGGAACCGTAGTAATTTTTAAAATCTTAATATTCTGATTAGTTATGAGGTTTATAGGTGGCTACGTACTAATATAAAGTAAGTGTGAATTATTTTATGTTGAGCAAGTGAAAAGGGAAGTATAAAGAAAGTTGTTAAACATCTAGGTATACTTTAAGTCATCAAAAAACATTAAAGGTAAATTAAAAAACGTCAAAACAATACCTGAGCTAGATCAGAATCCTTTTATTAAAAATAAATATTTGATTAATCATGTAATTACTGAGGTCAATAAATTGCAATTGCATATAAAATTTTTTGTTCTTTAAAATATGTTTTTATTTTTTGTGAGTGTAGCATAATGCTGAATCTTGTTGGATTTGTTTCTGTACCTTTGTGCACTGAATTATGATGTATTCATCATTTTTCAATATAACATCCTCTGGTGCTAATGAATTGGCCTGTAGAATGTAAAATATCTTCAAATGTTTTTTTCCTTGGATTGTTGGATAAGGGTTGATAGTCACTCATTGGAAAACATTATCTTTGCAGTCACCTTCTTTCGTGTTATTAGTGATGTGTGGATCACATAAGCTTATTTGTACATTACAGCATTAAGAGCTACGTTCTAGGTGCTTGGTGATCTGTTCATGCAGTCTGCAGTGAATAGTTGTCACATGTACATTTTTCTCCATTGGCTACTAATTCTTGATTTATTTCCTCACAGTAAAGTCAATTTTACTTTTTCTTTTTAATAACCTATGAAGAAGTTTTTTTCTTTGATCACACTTTTTTCTTTTAGGAAAAAAGGAATCAGCTTCATTAAATTGCTTTTAAATAGCATTTGCTGTACCAAAATCACAATTAAAAACTATTTATGTATTATTCTGGTTTACTGTTAAAGAAAACCAAAACTTTGCGTTTTTCCCAAAACTTTGAAAATTGCATCCTTGCACATGCACAAGCTATAGAAAATTTAAAACTGTGATTAATAACAATGCCCTGAATAAATTTTGACAAAACACTATTTAATACTCACTAATTACTAAATCAAAGGACTGTAATTTCACATTACTCTGACTACATAGTGTGGTCAGTGGGTGTAGCTACAATATATAGAGAAACAAAAACATTTCCTATGTTTTTGATGTTAGGATTAATTTGCATGCAGATGTTTACAATCAGGTAATAAACTAGCTTTTTTAAATTGATTTTTGACTCCAAAAGCTTGATTTGTCATTATGATTGAAATGATGAGGTATGAGGTTAATATTAATTTTTTTTCATAACTATGACTAATTTTTTTTCTATGCAGTTACAGTAATTCCATTTATTCAGTTGTTCTATATATATAGCTTTAAGAGTTTAAGCTTTTTTGTCATTAGTAAAATTTAGACGTATAATCAAATTTTATTTTCATATTCATTAAATATCTCAGTTATTGGTTTAAATAAATTCACTGATTTATTAGTTCTTTCTTTACATTTCATTTGTGTAAAATCTGCAACATTGTCGATAACATTTTTTGCTTTTATAAAAAAAAAATTATATTGAATAAAAAATGAATGTTCACCAACACCTTTACAAAAGTTAACGTCATAATTTGTTTTCCTGGTAATTATGTAACACTGTATTTTCACAAGGTAAAATTGTTTATAGAAAAGGTGCATGTTGTTTTGGCAGTACAATGAAAAGTAGTGAATATAGCCTAAAATGTAAGCCTGTAAAACTGAATTACACATGTTTCCACAATACTTGCTTCTGGTCTGTCCTGTACATTTTCATATCTTACATTGTACACAGTAAACACTTAATATGTCAAGAGTTTTTTACCTTTGTCCATCATCCCTCTGTGTTCATAGTATTATGTAAATGTAAATTTTGATTACATTTTTGTGGGAAAATATTCAGTTATTATTAACTAACAGATTAAAGGAATCATTAAAAATAAATTATTTGATTATAAGAGAATGAACAAATCATATGGGGAAGTGATATCATATCTGTAAGTGATGATGGACAATTGATCAAGTAGTTCATGGATATGCATTGTTATCAGAAAAGCTTGTTTTTTCCATGTGCTAGTGTATGAGGTGTGATGGAAAGTTTTAAGACAGGTATCATCAGCGAAATTGTTTTGTCTTTAAATCATCATGAAAAGATCACCACAATATCTCTGTTCAATAGAGATTGGCATCCTAGTTCAGTGAAGACATGTTTCCAGTTCTCAGTGAATTGATTTCACAAATTGCATAAAAAAACAGAACGATGGGTTTGCAACAAATTTTATTTGAAAATTGGGAAATCAGATTTGGAGATTTATGAACTCTTAAAAACAGCTTTTGGGGATAAATTCTGAACTGACCAAATGTTTTAATCTGGTTCAAAAGATTCAAAGATGGCCATGAACCATTTGAAGATGACCCTCGGTTTAGTTGGCCTTTTACTTCAAAAACCAACAAAAACATTGTGGAAATTCATAATTTAATGTGCTCTGACTATAGACTTAGAATTAGGGAGATGGCTGATGAACTAAATTTAAGTCTATGCAGTTCAGTCAATTTCAACTGAAGATTTGAACATGCATCAATTGTCCACAAAATTCATTTTGAATTTTTATCAGACCAGCAGAAACAGCACAGAGTTGAACTGCCCTAAGAATTGATTAATCAGGTCGAAAATGACCCAGATTTGTTAAATAAGATAATTACATGGCAACAAGTCATGAGTTTCTCAATATAACTCAGAAACAAAGGTACAATCACTGCAGTCGAAGGATCCAAGTTTGCTATGACCAAAAAATGCATAAAAAAGTTGTTCAAATGTGAAGATAATGTTAGGGGTCTTCTTCGATTCTGCAGTCAATGTTTATCACAAATTTGTTTCTAAGAAGCAGACAGTTTACCAGAAATACTATAAAAGTGTCGTTCAGCATTTGTGCGAAAAGAAAATGCCTGCACTGCGGCAAAACAAGCATTAGATCTTCAACCACCACAATGCACTAGCTCACTGTACTTTCCAATAGCAGAATTTTTGGCCAAATTCCTGTGCTTCTTCAACCCTCCTATTCCCCTGATTTAGCCCCTGCCAACTTCTATCTGTTTCCTAAAGTGAAATTTTCATTAAAACGAATTGACTCAGTTGAATTTCTTCAATTGAATCAATGACATTTCTTCCAAAAGAAAAACGTTTTAATCACACTAAATGTAATAAGACCTATGATATTTATTACCAGTGTTTCATCTAATGGCTAGTTCATAACCTTTTTTTATTCTAATAAAGCATCAGGAATTCCTTTTCTTCATTTATGGACTTTTTATCAACCTCTGATAATTGCATATTAAATATATTATTCTTTTATTGATATTAATTTTCCAAAGGATTGACTGAAAAACTAATTGTTAAACTAATACTTAGTTCTCTTGTTTAGATTGTTTTATTGTGACATATCATCACTTGCTTAAAAAAAATATCCAAATAACACTCTTGCTCAGTGTACCGGTTCAAAAGTGTAAAGCATTTTGTTTTGGGCACTTTTGGTTCCCTACTTGGAAATATTTATATAAATTAGTAGACAAACTTTAGAGGGCCTTGGCTTTTCTTTAACCAAGGTTTTAAATTACTAATAAATCATGTCTTCTTTTGATTGGTGACAGTGTATATAATGCACTTTCTCTTTTACGAAGAACTTACTACACTACCAGTCCCGTTGGTAAACAGAGTAAAAATGTTACTTGTGGGGGTAAATATCAGTTTTATTTTGATGGGCTTTACATAGTAACATGTATCAGTAATATACTTAGCTTATTGAACAAAACAATAGAAAACCACTTTCTCTGGTAAGCTGCAAGTGGATCTGGTTATTCTGAGAATGGTATGTCATTTTTGGGAGCAGTTGATGTCAATTTGCCTTTGACCGATTATGGTATCTAATTTATACTTTCCAAACATGGTCTCTAATCCGATTTCTTTCAATGGTACAGATAAGTGATTTTTTTTTGCAAGGTAAATGTAAGTGTTCTTCAATGAAATAAGTTGGGGTATTATTAATAATAATTTAATCTTTGGTTTGACAATTTATGTAGAAATTACCTTGTTTTGTGAATGAGATTCCGTTGGTTAATTTGATAATTTTGGTGATGAAGCACATGTATGTACTTATAAATCTGTTTGACAGATTCTTTATTAAAGGGCCTTGTAAAAAACTGGGATTCCTTACATTGAAACTTTGCATCAAACAATAGTGGTTGAACAAATTATTTATCAAATTATTTTGTACTACCATTATTACCATATCAATCTCTTGCCTTAGAACACCAGTGAAAGTATCTGCATAACTATTTTTATTATGAAGAAATGCAGTTAAGGTGGGTTATAGTTGCTATGGAAGCATTCAGATTTTATCAAGAAAAGTGAAGATATTGTATCTGTAAGAATAGAAAAGTAATAGTAATATCTTTCATTACTTTTATATACGTCATCAAAAAGGTTTGCAGCAATTTAAATAAATCGTATTTCAGAAACTACTAGAGCTTATCAAACAAGTATTTTTTTCTTAAATTTACAAACTCAAAAAGTTTCTTTACATACCTTAGAATGTTTCAATATGAGCTCTGTTGGTTGCTGTGCAAACATTCAGCCGATAATTGACTTCTGCCCAGGTCTGCTGGTTTGTCACAGGCATAACTGTGGCAATAGCAGCGGTGATCTGTTGTCTTAAATGTTGTACATCCCTGATCTTTTCACTGTAGACAATGTATTTAACCTTTTCCCATCACAATGATCCGCGGTTGATTAGCGCTCCGCGAATACTGTTGGTATCTGATTGCCTCCCTTCATAGTCTTATGCTACCCTCTTATGAAAAAATTTCAAAAAATTACAGTATATTAAAGAGATTTAACAGATTCTGACAAAAAAGAACCGTTACGATTGGATATTTTTTATGCCTTTAACAATAAAAAAATTGAAACAGTACAAAAATTACGATAATTTAATTGCAGAATTTTTTTGTGCATTTCTACCGTGTTTTTTATTAGCGAAAATTTTTTTTTTTTGCTTTGTGTTTATGAAACATGGTTTGCTGATTTTAAAAATAATTCTTTCAAGCAAATCGGGTGAAAATTGGGCAAAATATGATGAAAAACCCATGTCATAAATCACATATTAGTAACATGTTAGTATAAGTGAAAATAGATTCAGAAAACTACGTTTTATAAAAATCTCCACCAGTCAAGGCTATTCAGATTGACAAAAAACCATTTTTACTGTGTACTCTTATTCATTACGAATCGATGTGTGTTACATATTTACCGATATCATTTGTCAGAAAAGATATTTATAGACCTCAAGTAAAAGTGACGTATTTATTATGTGTTTCAATACATCGATATGTTGCTAGTAAGATAAACTATTTTTGTAAATAATAAATAAATCCGTAATCCTCATAGCAATTGTAATATACAAGTCACACACACACACCAGCACATTTCTGAGAAAAAAATGGTCATATTCTTTCTAGTCTAAATAAAACATTTTACATCGTATAAATGTCGTTCAAATTGTGTAATAAAACTGATTCCTTTGTGAATATAAAAAAAAATAACCGACTTAGATCCCATATAAAATGATTTTGTAACAGCGTTTTAAAACTGATGCCGCACATACCCAGTTCCAAGGCTACATGATCTGAAAAGGTTAACATATCCTCATAGAAAAAAATCTAGGGGTGTCAAATATGCGCTTCTCAGAGGCCAAAACACAGGACTGGCCCTACCAATCCAACAATTAGGGAATCTTTCATTGAGAGTGCGTCAAACGCCTAGGCTAAAGTGTGGAGGCACACCATCTTGTTGAAACATTATAGCAACATTACGTTCTTGTTCAATTTGGTCAACTTGCAGGAAAATGTACAGCTGTAGCATTTCTAAATAAACATTCCCTGTGATAGTAGGCTCATGAAAAAAGAATGAGCCAGTCACACAGTTGTACATCAAATTGCACCAAATGTTTATTTTTTGGGAGTCTCTGACATACTCAATAATTTCATTGGGTTGCTGAGATCCATATATCCTATAATTATGCTGGTTGACACAACCACTGATATGGAAAGTCGCTTCATCCATAAACATAACATGTTTTAAAAATGTTTCATCATCATCAGTGTTATTAATTAAGCATTTTTACTTGTGAATTCAACATGTTTAGGATGATCTGTAGGTTTAATTTGATGTTTAAGCTGAATTTTTTAAGAATGAAGATGTAAACACTTGTGCAACACATTTTGAATAGTTGTCTTTAGAATTCCTAACTGTAAACTTTATCTAGAAATTGGTTTTTTAGGGCCTCTTAAACAACTTTCATGTGTATGCTCAACTGCTTCATCACTTGTTTTGAGCCGTCCACGGAAATGTTTCATTTCCATGTTGCCTTTCTTTTTCCTGTTTAGCCTGCGGTAACTACCGTTTAGATAATTCTTCAGAGGATGATATGTCATACTGGAAAGTCCATTGAAAAGTTATAACTTTATGCTCTGCAAACCACAAAATGCACTGTGCTTTCTGCTGAACTGTTGCCATTGCACTGACTGACAGCACAGAGCCATTGTGCCGTTGTTTGCATCAGCTCAAGGTCACGGCTGGTCATGTTTAAAAAAACTTGATATCCTGATATTTTTCTCAATTACACAGGGATACATGATTTTTTCTAATTTATTTATTGCAGCAACCTTTTTCAATGACCCTGTATTTCACATCTGTTGCAATAGAATTAATTTTGTCAAATGCTATCGGTGCAATTTATTTTATACATGAATAATGGTGTTTGTATACTGCATGAGTGGTGTTTGTTTATTACATAACTTTCATATTTTATCTCTTTAATTTTATTTATTTTCAGTTAATTATAAGAAAAGCCTAATAAAATATTTCTTTTAATACAGTTAGTTACTTTTATGATAATCCGTACATTCATGTAATAATCTGAAAAAATTGTTTGGAAAGCCCTTAAATTAATCTTTGAAGTCTGTAAGATATATGTTTGAAACTACAGAGTACAGTGTTAATATTCAAAATACATTTCATATGGTTTAGTACACATCTTTACCTTTTTTGTTTTGAATTGGTAAGTACAAAGCATATTCATAAAGTAAGAGCCATTTAGTCATTAAGAAAAATTAACTTGTGAGGAAAGGACTTTAGTTTACTACATATCTACTTCACTTTTTCACGTAATTGCCATTCTGTTCTAAGCATTTTTCTTAACGTTGCACCAGCTTCTTTAACCCCTGTGCATAGAATTTCGCTGCTTGGGAATTGAACCAGTTGACAATGACATTGAGCTCCTTGTCATTTTCAAACCGTTGTCCTCCAAATGCATTTTTCAAATGCAAGAAGAGGAAGTAGTCGCTAGGTGCAAGGTTGGGACTATATTGAGAGTGGTCAAAAAGTTCCCAACGAAAATCTTGACTCTTCTTTAAGGCACTGGTTTGAGGACGCGCATTGTCGTGGAGGATTATGCCAGACAATAATTTCCCGCATCGTTGATTTTGGATCACATATCTCAGTTTGGTGAGCGATTCACAGTACACATCAGCTGTAATTGTTGATCCACATTCTATGAAATCAACCAATATGATGCCCTTTTTGTCCCAAAAAAACAGTAGCCAACATTTTTCAACTTGAGTACGGAGATTACTTAAATGTTTTTGGTTTTGGGGAACTTGAATGTCGCCAGTGCATTGACTGTTTTGATTTTGCATTGGTGTAGGATATCCACGTCTCTTCACCCGTAACAATGTGGGAAAACAAATTATCTCCATCTTGTTGGTAGCAGTCCAAAAATGTTCGTCCACTGCACATTCTTTTGCTCTGTGTTGGTCGATGAGCATTTTTGGTACGTACCTTGCACACAATTTTTGATATCCAAGCTATTCTGTGACAGTTGTGTAGATAGAGGTGTGTCCAACATGCAGAAATTCATCAGCCAGAGTACTAATCATCAATTGCCGATCACATCATAGTTTTCAGTTCACTTGTTCAACGATTTCATCAGTCTGAATATTGGGCTTGTCACTCCGTTCTTCATCATACACATTTGTGCGGCCATTTTTAAAGTCTCGACACCATTGTCTAACCTTTCCTTCACATTACTGCAGGTCCAATACACTAGGCACAACTCCCGATGAATTTCAGTAGCTGAAGATCATTTTGCACACAAAAATCGAATCAAGTGTGTACTTCACAACTGGTGGGAGAAACAATTGTCATGGACATTGTGATCTGCACTCACTGACAGGCAAATGACTACTGAATCAAAACAACTGCAGTGGCTTCGTAAATAGCCGATAGATGAGCCTGTATCCATGAAACTATTTTCAGACCCACTAATATTTAAATATAAGCCGATGGCCCTTACTTTATGGATATGCCGTATATTTCAGTCCCCCTACTTGAAACTTTGTTGAAGTTCTTTATAAAAAAGAAAATAGAAATTGTTGAGCTTTTCCAAATTTTGGTTGACCTTTTATTCTTCTAGCCAAATTTTTCTTAGTTTGTGTAGGTTATTCATATTATTTATGGTTTATTTATCTAAACTATATTCTTGTCTTTATTTTTAAAGATAAAAATTGGTAAAAACATATACACTAGAAGCAGTAGGAAATCATAACCTCTACTGTTTAGCTTTTTCAAAACTATTATAGTATTTAAGATATGATAGAGCCATTGTGTCTGCTTATTTCCATGTTGCATTGGTTGAATTTGTGGTAAAATACAAGGGAAAATAAAATGTAAACGGGATTTAAAAAAAAAAAAAAAAAATTATTGAAAAATAAAAGGCAAATATAATTTATTTTTCTACATAGATTCCTGCTTTAGAAATACATTTTTCCCAGCAAGAAGGAAGGTTTTTTATCATAGCATTGTAGAATGAAGCTGGTTGCATCAGGAGCCAATTGCGCACCAATCCCTCCAAGCCCTCATCATCTTCAAATCATTGCCCTCCTAGAGCTTCTTTAAGAATGTTTTGAACCGCGTGAATGTTTTCGTCTGTAATGCTGGATTGAGAATGGCAATCATTTTCGTGATTTTCTACTCATTCTTGCCCTTCCTTGAACTCTATGCCAGGCAAACAAATCGAGTCCTTGACAGTGTTTGGTCCCCAAACTGTGCAGGCAATCTCCAGAAAATTTTCTGGATATTTTAGATTATTGTGTAATAACAGAATTATTTCATTCATGAGTGAGGATGCGATAGTAGTTATTTCAATCATAACTATTGTAATGTGAAAGTACTTCAATGAAAAATCAAGTTAAGATATGTTTCCTCAATATTCTGTGCTAGGTGGTTTATTTAATAGAATTTAAATGTAATTTAACAGTGCAGAAAGATAATATGAATCTTTTTAGTAAAATAAACACACACACACATATATATATATGTGCACATACACAAACACACATACACCAAATGTTATTATTACTACATACATTAACAATTTAGTAAGTTCTTACTAAAAATATGATTAAAGACGATTAAAAGATATAAGGATATTTCTTTCAGACCTTCATGTTGGACTCATATTTTGTTAGTTCAACACATTATTAACTTGTTAAGCTCCAAAAATCTAGGCTCTTTTATTTTTAAATGTATGTAGTGGTTTTGATATAACATGCTCATCTTTAATATTATTTACAATACAGTTGTATAATGTTAGTCTTAATTACTATTAATAGGATTTTATCATTTTTTTCTTAGTTGTTTGATTTTAGTGAAAAATTAAAAGTTTTTAAATTTATTTTTTGTTGTAGCATTACTTATCTCAGGGATGTTAGCTCGTAAACTGCCTTATTCACCATATTCTATTAAACGTGCATTAGAAAACACAGCTCAGTTTTTTGACACATTAGATGTTTTTGCTCAAGGTTGTGGCCTTTTACAGGTAAATACTTTTTTTGTTCTTTGTGTTAAATAAGTATACTTATAAATAAATTATTACCTTATAAGTAAATTTCTTACAAAATTTCCTTAATATTTACTATTTACATTAATTACATCAGATGAAATAATTGTTTATTTTTTTTAGTTCATTCCCAATCGGATTTACTGTGATAAGATTCCTTTTAAAAGCTATCAGAAGGTGTGGCATTTTAAGATTTGATTGTAATATTTTATTATGAATTAATCCACAGGGTATCCAGAAAATAAAGAACATTGGTGTGTAAGTTACCCCCCCCCCCCCACCAACTGTGTATTATTTCCCTATTGCATAAGCTCAGTTTAAGACAAGTTTTTCACTGTTTTCTAAGCTTTTAAAATGAGTGAGAAAATCCCTAAATATGTCATTTAAAGTAAATAGATAAGGCAAGAATGTAGAGATGAGGTATGGTTAAAAAGTATGAGAAAATATTGGGAAAACTATGAAAGAAAATGAAGGGGAAGATACTTATTAAATAGAATTCTTTGAAAGTTAGTGCATCATGTTCGGTGGAGGAAGAACCAGGTGTTGATGAATAGATCATTCTTGATGACATCACCTCTTGTGACATAAGAACTGAAGTGAAAAGTTGACAATGAAATTTTAATTAATTGACGCCAATTCATTATTGGTAATTAATTTCTTGAGATTCAAGGATACAAAATTATCAGTGAACAACTTGGATGTAGAAAACTTCTTTCAGAGGGTTTCTGGATCATCCAAAAAATAAGGAAAAGCAAATGCTTGTGACTTTAACATTTACCAGTCAGTTTTAAATTTATAAATTATACTTATTGGTTCTTTTATAAAACTACTAAAAGTAAAGAAATTGTAATCAGTGAAGTAGCATTGTTCAGGAGGAAATCTGTCAAGCAAATTGATGAAATTCCAGAAACTTTTGAGCACTTGGAAAGTAGTGGTAAGTGTTTTCTATTACTGGTTATTTCAAACTTAGTGGAAAAAAATAAATTTTCAGGTATATTGTGAAATGTTTAACTGGTTCCATTCCATTATGCAAAACAGACAGTGCACGCTATTGATCAGCAGCAGTTTTTGTTCATAATGTTTGCTGCACTAAGCTTCAAAATAGTTCAAGCTCAGCTTCATAAATTTGGCTGGGAAAGCTTTCTAATAAAACAGGTGAAATAACTTCTAGATGACAGTTATTTTAAAAGTGGTAGCTATAAAAGCTGTTATTGCATAGCTCACAGAACCAACAGAAGACTTCTTGAATAAAATTTATATAGAAAAATTAGTATATCCGTATGAGGTTGTAAATTAAAAAAAAAAAAAACTGAAGTAAATTTCAATACCAAATAAAATATTTTAACTTTTTGAAATATTAATTTTATTATATCCAGATTTTTTTATCCTTTGGATGACCTTTGTAGATTCCATAGATTTGTTTTTCTTGCTATTAATCTCCTTTATTTCATGAAAATTCATTTTTAACATATAATTATTGCAGAGGATATTCTAATAAAAAAGGATTATTAAAAAGCTGCATACAGCTTTTCAAAAATTCTAACAGGACTTCTAGTCTTTCTAGTAATTTCAAACTTACTATCCGGTGGAAAAAATTCATTGCTTTAAAAACCCTAGAGAGTTCAAAAATTCTCAATTTTGTTAATTTCCCTTTTCAAAGGGTTTGTTTTTAAAAAAAGGGGATTGGAAGTAAATGTCACTGGAAAGTTTCAATCCATATTATCTTCTGATTAAATTGTCCGATTGTAATGACACAATTACCAAATAATATGTGGATTTTTCTTTGATCTCATTTGCTTACGCTATATAACCTACGGTATGGGGTGGGCGACGGAAAGTCCCTTTACGCTAGTTATGAAATTATTAGAATAGGTGCAGTTTGGGTTCCCTCTTCTTCAAAGCCCAGCTGTATATGCTTCCACGGCCAGTTGTTCATCTGAAACAGCATATCAGAGGTGATCATTTCAATTGCTGACCAAACAGCATCTTGGAGCCTCTTGTTAATGTATCTGCATTTTCAGATCTTTTCTTTCACAAAATCCCAAAGTGGATTGCCAGGTGCGATGAGGTCAGGGTTTCTTGCTGGCCAAGACAATGGAACCGGTAATTCTTCTGACTTACATCTGATCCAGTGATTTGAAAAAACTTCATTGAGGCGTCTGTGGACATTCAAAGAAAAATGCGCTGGAGCACCATCTTGCTGAACCACAATGATTTCATCAATCCCTTTTGCCATTAATTGTGGAAGCAATCGCTCATCAATCATTTTTAGATAACTTCTCCATTGAAAAAATAAGGACCTAGATGTACATTTGTCATCCCAGCCCAAATCATAACACGAGGCTGATTGTGTTCGATTTCTTAAAAAAAGTGAAGATTATCTTTCGCCCAGAAAAAAATTCAGTTACGAGAGCTTTGATAAATCGCACACTCGTTTGAGAACATGACATTCTTTTTATCATTTGCTCTTGGAAATCGTTCAAGCAATAACTGACATGCATAAACACATCATGCATCAAGGTCATTGTCACTTAACTCATTAACTGCGGCTGGATGAAATCATTTAACTTTCAAGTTCTTCTGCGTTTGGTCTCACATTGTCGATCTTGGAATGTCTAATTCTGCAGAACTTTTGCGCATTAATTTCATCGTGGCCATTGAATCAATGTCTCCACAGTGATTTGATTTGATAACGTAGACTGGAATAAAATGTTCAGCATTTTAAAAAAATTAGGGTTCAAATACAGAGATAGAAGAACAATTGCTAACATTTACAGGAACCAAACAGTAACAGTAACAATTGAAGAACATAAGAAAGAAGCCGTAATAAGAAAGGGAGTCCGACAAGGATGTTCCCTGTCTCCGTTACTTTTTAATCTTTACATGGAACTAGCAGTTAATGATGTTAAAGAACAATTTAGATTCGGAGTAACAGTACAAGGTGAAAAGATAAAGATGCTACGATTTGCCGATGATATAGTAATTCTAGCCGAGAGTAAAAAGGATTTAGAAGAAACAATGAACGGCATAGATGAAGTCCTACGTAAGAACTATCGCATGAAAATAAACAAGAACAAAACAAAAGTAATGAAATGTAGTAGAAATAACAAAGATGGACCACTGAATGTGAAAATAGGAGGAGAAAAGATTATGGAGGTAGAAGAATTTTGTTATTTGGGAAGATGGACGAAGCAGGAGCGATATAAAATGCCGAATAGCACAAGCTAAACGAGCCTTCAGTAAGAAATATAATTTGTTTACATCAAAAATTAATTTAAATGTCAGGAAAAGATTTTTGAAAGTGTATGTTTGGAGTGTCGCTTTATATGGAAGTGAAACTTGGACGAACGGAGTATCTGAGAAGAAAAGATTCGAAGCTTTTGAAATGTGGTGCTATACGAGAATGTTAAAAATCAGACGAGTGGAGTGACAAATGAAGAGGTATTGCGGCAAATAGATGAAGAAAAAAGCATTTGGAAAAATATAGTTAAAAGAAGAGACAGACTTATAGGCCACATACTAAGGCATCCTGGAGTAGTTGCTTTAATATTGGATGGACAGGTAGAAGGGAAAAATTGTGTAGGCAGGCCACGTTTGGAATATGTAAAACAAATTGTTAGGGATGTAGGATGTAGAGGGTATATTGAAATGAAACGACTAGCACTAGATAGGGAATCTTGGAGAGCTGCATCAAACCAGTCAAATGACTGAAGAAAAAAAAAATCACTCTTGCCAATTTGTTTGTATTTGATATGGACTATGCTGATAATATTCATTCTTAGAGCTACATTTTGTTAACTATTTCTAGGAATATTCTGAAAAAGATAAATAATGTTAGCCTCTTAATTTCAGTAGTGAAAGGGGGCTTTTCTTTTCTTCTTTTTTTGCCATTAATCATCTCAGTAATTTGATTCTATTTATTATCTTTTTCTGTTCAGTGGATGTAATCTTTTACATAAAAATATTTTCCATCTATTTTATATAAAATTTTTTTTATCTTTTTTAACTTGCCTTTATATTAACAAATAACTAATCATATTATACCTGGTTTTTTTGTCTCTAAAATAATTTTCTCCTGTCCTGTTTTTTGTAAAAAATAAATCCTTGAAACGGAAAGATGTATAATTGATAATAGTAAAGAAATTTTAGCTTCATTATATTGCTGATTTACTTTTTACTCAACGCATATTCATTGTGGTGGTTATTATCTTCTTCAGATCTATTTACTTATTATTTAGTTAAAAATACACACCAGTATTGTTCTTTATTTTTTAAAGTTATTACTTTTAGTTAGTTATATAAAAACAAATTTAGTTCAATTAAATTTTATTGAATTGCTACAGATAGCAGCAGCAAGCTTGATCAAATTATCATCTTTGAAATTGATTTGTTCATTAATAATATCCTTATATAAGTGTAATTTACGTGTATATGAAAGATTTAAAACTTTTGCTTGATTTTTTGTTTTATTTTTTAATTTTTGTTTATTTTTTGTCGATAAATTCATTATTTCTTCTCTTTTTACATTTTAAGGATGGTTGGAAATCTATGCATAATTCTTTTGGAATGTTTCTTTTTCTTTAAAAATTACAAAAAGACTTCAATTAGTTTTACCTTTATACAATTTATAATGGTAATTGGTCGCATTTAATATATATACATTTGTTTTTTCTGTGCACTTTTTTATGTTATTAGTTGTCTTGGATAATATTTATTTATTATTGTTTTATATAATAGTGTAAAACTTTTGAAATTTGATGTTAACACAATGAATTTTTAAAATGCATTTTTCATAAGCTACAAAAATTACACTTCATATTCTTATGCCCAAGCTTTGAGTTTTTGTAGTTGTTAGATCCCTTGCGATGTTGAGGACCATAAAACCTTTATGGTAGATTTCAGAGTGAGTATGAACTGTAGATGCATAGGTAATGAATTGAAAAAATGCCTTGTTGCTTATTGAATTGTTATTTAATTTCTTGTCATTTTGACATTTCGATAAAGTTTAATTGAACATCTAACATATAACGTAAGACATATAATTGAACTTAACATATAAGTATACAAATAAAATAAGCGTTCATCCAAACATTATTATGCGCATCCATCCGGACTGAACATACAACACGACTGCTCTGGGTCAGATTCTGACACTCAATGAATAGAAGTCGCTAAATCATAATGACCACTCCTTGCAGTGTTGTGATGTAGGACATTGTATGATCATCGTATGACCATAGCTTGCTGGGGAGCTCTAGCCCTTGCTAGGAGCGCAGCACCCGATGGCATAAGTGGAATGTAACACACTGCCCACCAATTATAATTTTATAACATTATAAATTAACATACAAATAAAGCGTGATGCGTAAAATTAGTTACATATAAGTTTTAAATTAAAGTTAATTCAACAATACAATGTTGATAAGAGCAAACATTGAAAGTAAAATAAATTAACGAATGGACAATTACATTATGATGAGTTAAATAAGCATTATTGATTGTATTGAGAATGACTCATGTCATCACAATCATTTAAATTTGGAAGAACAATCCATTTGTTAATGATTCTTTTTGTTATGGTAATATTGGTTTTAACATCTGCTAATCTAACGAGTCCATCCTTACTTGGATGTTCTTGAACAATTAGTCCTAATTTCCACATCAGTGGAGGAAGGTTATTTTCCTTAATTATAACTACATTACCAACACAAATGTTAGTATTTGAAATTTTGCACTTATCTCTCTGTTGCAGAGAATGTAAGTAATCATTAGACCATGCTTTCCAAAAATCCTTTAGTAATTTTTGTATTAGCTGCCACCTAGCGAGCTTATTTACATTAATACCTGAGAAATCAGGATCAGGTAGGGAAATTAAAATTAGGTAAGTCAGGAAGCGAAAATTAAAAAATGTCCAGGAGTAAGTGGAGCTGGATCAGATGTATCAGATGAAGGTAAATATAGTCTGGAGTTTAAACATGCTTCTATCTGGATTAATATCTGGATAACTCTTCTTAATTTAGAACAGAATTTCCCATGACTCTTCGCAGGTGAAACTTCATGCTCTTTACAGTGACTTCCCATAAACTACCCCAACTAGGAGAGTACAGAGGAATGAAAGACCATTTTATATTATTTGAGGTGCAGAAAGATTTAATTTTGCAAACTAGTGGTATCAGTTTTAAGAAAATCATACATTTCTTGAAGATAACTATTTGCACTGCAGAAGTTTTTTCCATTATCTGAAAAATTATGAGGGCAATCCTTGGTGTCCTACAAATTTTCGTAGGGAAGCTATAAAACTTTCTGTAGATAATTCAGTCACAAATTCAAGGTGTACTGCTTTGAATTTGAGACATACAAACAATGCAGTGTATGCCTTAATAGTCGAAGGATTGATAGGTCGAGTATGCCGCCCACCATGTCAGATAAGTATTGGATCAGCATAATCAACACCAGTTGACTGGAATTATCTGGAAATTGTGACTTTCTTAGGCAGTTGACCAGTTAACGGACTCTGAGACTGAGCTCTGAGCTCTAAAATGAAAACAAGTTAAACATTTATGTATGACAGAGCAAATTATGATTTTGGAATTGAAAATCATCCAATATTTCTGCCTAAGTGAAGAATGAATTAACTGTAATCCTCCATGGAATAATCTTAAATGCAATTTAAGAACATGCCACTGCATTAGTTTTACTGGCCCTTTGTAATTTTTTAATTGCTTACAATTTACTTCTCAATTGATTACGATGCCACATTCTGTGCAGTTGACCAACAAATTTCCTTTCCTGAGGCAGGTATTACAATTTTTCTGGAAGAAAACATCTGCTGGCAATTTCTTTATTTTGTTGATGAGCGAGTACGGTTTCACTCTATTGAGTGATAATGTTTTTCCCCACATTTGCTTACAAAACTCCTTTACTAATAACAATTTTATTCAGTTTTATGCACATTGTCGTTAATGTTGTAATAGTCAAGAAAGTTTAACATCGACCCCACCTACAACAGATGGGTTCATAACACAAGACACAATGTCTTGTGGTGTGAAAGAAGTTGAGGAACCACAGGACATGTAACATACAATAGTCTAGTAACTAGATCAGTTCACAAACAATTTAGCAAGAGAACTGAGGAAATAAACCACTAAAAAGTGGATCACCATCTGCATCAACCACACGCCAGTCTTTTCAACTAATTCACAACAGTTAGCCTCCACTATTCACATACTACATTTAAAACGTAGTATTTTTTTGAATAGCTCATCCTTATAATGAGCATAAAATTTAGTAACTAGTTGAGTAATATAGTAACTAGTTGCTAATTCATTGTAATGAACTTTTCCTTAAAATGGATTAATCAGTTATTAATTTAAACAAGATACTATTTTTAGGATGTTTACCCTGCTTGTGTAACTTAATGTTTTATAATTTATAAATAAGTTTTACATAATCGGTTATTTATGTTCAGTGTTCGTGGTTTTGATGTATCTTGTGTGGAAAAAGGACCAGTGTTTCAAGTAGAAGTAACTGTGATAAAACCTGCATCAGTTCCTGAAGTGTTTCGTGGACAGTTGTCATTCAAAAATGTTGAGTTTAAGCCAAATACAATTAAAAGGCATTTTGTTATTGTTCCTGAGAATGTAACTTGGGCAGGTAAATCTGACCATATTATTTTATTATTCAGTTAGTGAATTATTATTATCTTGAGTTAATAATTTCCAACATTAATAGTAGGGGTGGGGGTTTCAGTATTTTCTTACTTTTTATACATTCAGGCTTTCTGAGGGGAACAATACAAATTTATAAATATTTTAAAAATATCAAGAAAAAATAGCAACATCAGGCTTATTTTCTAAATGAAAATATTGCTAATAATTTTTTTTCATGATGACATATTAAGATATTTAAAATGTGAAAGATTTGTTCAATAAAGATTCAAACTTAGCGTCAGCAGAGGTTCAATGAAAATGAAGACAAAAACCTTCATAAATGATATACTGGTAAATAAATTTAAAATAAAAATTTGTATCGATGATGTTTTTTGTTAGATTTTTAATATTACTTTAAAAATAATAATATTATCTGTTATTTGGAAGGAAGTTTCCTTAAAAATAAAACTGAACTCTTTTTTCTCTAATTATTTTTCAACGAGAAAATATTGAATTAGTGTGTAAAATGATAGATCTAGCATTAAAGAAATTGCGTAGACTCTTCAAGTAAAGACAGTCTCAATCATTTAAAAGTAAGTTAAATATATATAATTGACCTTATTCTTGGGTTTTGAATCAAATGTGGTGAGACAGGCAATTTAAAATGCAAATTTCATGTAATAACTGTAATACGAGAGTTTATAAAATTAGTAGACTCAAAATTTATGTGATAAGCACAGCCTACTGAGCCATATTGTCTAATTTGGCTTTTGGTCAATTCTCTAGATAGAAAGAGCTCCAATAAAGTAATGGGACTGTCCCTATAGCTACAAGAAGCTGTCAATGCACAGTCAGAACTGACTCCACAGCAATAGCTTGTGCAATTCTCATAATAGCTGTTCAAAGAAGAAGGGATGAAAGCTGTTGTAGAATTATAAATATTCCATTCAAACCTTCAGGCAAAATCAGTGATGAGCATTGATTTTAACACTAACTCGAATGAAGTCATGATTGTTAAATTTGTATGCTAATATCGGCTCAAAATTTTATGAAGACTTTATCTTATTAATATTTAAATTACATTGTAGTTTGGTTGGTATGAATCTCCACTGTTATTTATAGTCTTCTTGCAATTGAACCAATAGTTTTCTTTTTAGTTATTTAAATTCTAATTGTAAACTGGTATAAGATAATTCATTTATGAAGTAAAACAATGTAGAGAATGGAATCATTGAGAAAAACTTTCTAGTAATAATGAAAATAAAGGGAAATAAGAGATAAAAATATAATGTAATGAAAGATTATTCCAAAGCTATAAATCATTAATTGTGTCATGTGCGTGCGTACCTAACATTGATATGATGTCGAATAAACATGTTCAGTATTAATTTTTTAGTGTTATTGACTTAAAAAGTGTTTACAATCAGATATCTAATTGTAATTAGAAAGCACTTAGGTAGTATTTGGAAATATGTTTATTCAGTTTGGAATAATCAATAGAATATCATATTTTCAAATAGTGATAGGTAACTCAATTAAAGTTGCAAGCATTCTTGCATAGATATATGCGTATTTATATGATGTGTGTGGGAGGGATAAAGCAAAACTCAATTTGAACCTAGAATTTTATGAAAAAGAAGTTAATCAAATCAGATTAGCTATTACTTGTTACTAATAAGCTTTCAAAAAAAGTAAGGTTTTTGCTATTATTCTTAATGGAGGTAGCACTTTAATTCATTTCACATTTTAGATTTTGTATACCAGTAGCTTTCTTCTGTTAGATTTTCATTATAGTTTTGTGTAATTTTTTTTACTCTACCTTATGAATAGAACAACTAACATTTGCTAAAATATATTAATATTCTGAATATTTTTTTTTATCTAGTTTTTTTTCTCAGTATTATCGTTAAAAGGACTGAGGTAGATAAAAATGGGCGTTTTGTAATTCACTGTATCCAATTAAAGCCTAAAACAATTTGCAAGGCTTTAGAATTTCATAAGATGATCAATGTTAGTTCACAAGCAGAATGTTCATTGGGTTTTCAAGTTCAGGTAAATTTAATTTATTAGTTTAAATTATTATTTTACAACAATATTTCTGTCATTTCCAATTTTTTTAGTCCTTTGTATATTAAAATTTTATCCATTAAAATTGATCCTTGTCATGTTATCCTGAAATTATCCTAAAGTTAAAGTAACCTTTCCTAGAGTAGATGTATTTTTTTGTAAACTGTGTGTGTGTGTGTGTGTGAGAGAGAGAGAGAGAGAGAGAGTGAGTGAGTGAGTGAGAGAGAGAGTGTGTGTGTGTGAGATGCATGCACATAATGCATGGGTGTAATTTTTTATCACTAATAATTACATCCATTCAATCCTTTTAAATCTTTTTATAACTACTTGGTATTTATCTTGTTAGAACTGGAAATGTAATAGAAAATTAATGACTTTAAAAACAGCAATGTACAGAAGTGTATTCTGTACTGTCTCTTGCAGTTAATTATTCTTCTTCCCTTTATCCAACTCCAAGTTGGGTAAGGCCTCTCAGAAACAACCTCCATTTTTCTCTATCGTTCCAAACTTCCTCTCGCAACACCAACTTTGCACATTTGCTATCTTCCCTATATCTTCCTTCACCTTATCCATCCATTTTTTTGTAGTCTTTCTCTCTGCCCTTCCCATGTTGCAGTTTCACACACTCTCTTTCTTTGCCTTGAAGTAATTGACCTAATTACTTCATTCCTTACTCTATCCTTCCTTAATTCTAATCATACTTCTTAAAAATTTCATCTCAACATCCTCGATTCTCAATTCCTCCCTACTTGCCAACACCCATGTGTTTGTTCCACTTGTTAGGATTGGTTTATAATATATTTTAAACATCACTTTAGATTTCTTGGGGATGTCTTTATTCCATATCAAGATCCTCACTCCCCAAATACACAAAACTCTTGACAGCTTCAAGCTTTTCTCTGTCTGTTTCAATAATGCCTCTTCCCACTTTTTCCCCTTGACTCATATCCGTAGTCTTACTTTTCTTCCTACTTAACCTCATTCCCCTCTTTTTAATTTCCATGCTAGACACATTTATTTGTTCTTGGATTTCCTGTTCCCTTTCCACCAATACTACAATATCATCTGCAAATAACCACATTTCCTCCTTCTTTCTTTCTGTCAGCACCTTCTTTACCTTCTTGTGAATTTCATGATTATTATAAATAGAAGTGCTCCTTTGTCTGAGCCCAGTTTTAATACTGAACCACACAGATGTTGCCACTTTGGTTCTCACTCTTCTACACCAGTCTTCCAGTGCTCTTCTTTAATTCAGTATTACTCTAAATACTCTGTGCAGTCAATGCACTGTTAAGGCACCACCCACTCTTTATCATTTCTACCTCTATCCCATCATAGCCAGAACTTTTCCCAATTTCATCCCTAATTCAGCTTTTTGAACTTCAGCCATCATTCCTCCAACCCCTTCCCCTCTTGATCCATCTTTCCATTGTGTTCCTCTTTGGGCTTCCCCAGTCAACATTCAACAATTTATAGAAATACTCTCTCCATCCATCTCTACTAATATTCTCCTTGTTCACCACCACTTCACCATCCTTGTTTTTTTATCAACATTGCAATCTCATTTTCATTTCACCTTTTCTTCACTTGGACATACAATTCTTTCTTGCTACTAAAACTTTCTCTTCACGTTCATTTACAAGATCTTTCCTACATCTCTCCTTCTCTTCCTTTACTAACCTCTTACAGTTCTTCTTTACTTATTGATACCTTGTTTCTTCAGCAGGCCATCACTTCCAGTCTAGAAACAAACTTTTCTTTTCCCTCACCTTTTCCTTAAGTTTACCATTTCACCAAGATGTCTCCTTAACTCTCCCTTTTCCCCCTGTTCTACCACGTAGCCTGTTTTACTAGTATAGTTGTACTATAGTATCTTTAAACTGTTTCCACTCCTCCACTTCTTCCACACTCCTTGGAATAATGTGTTTCATATTTTCCTTAAACTTATTCACTTCTTTCAGAACCCCAGTTTCCATATTAATCTCTTGACTTCACATTCCATCACTCTCACAACTCTCTTTTCCTCACTTTTATTTCCATTAATCTATGATCAACACCAAAGGCTTCTCCTGCGGCAGCCTCTGTATCCATTGATCCTTGATCTGTATCCTTGTATTGATCTGTATCCTTGATCCTTTCTCTATCAGGAAATAGTCAATGACTTACACCTCTATTCAGTCTTTACAGAAGGCAAGTAACTTCTCCTTTCTCGTTCTGTTTTCTGTAACCATATGGACCAACTAACTCCTCCTTTAAAATCCTCTCTTTACCAATCTGTGCATTCATATCTCCCATGACGCATAACTTATTCTTTCTTATTAGACGTTCCACAACCTCCAAAAAGTTTTCTTGATCTTCCTCTTTATTTATCTGTTGAGGGGCACAGACTTGGATAATCTCTCCTCCCATATGTAAGCTTAATTTAATTACCCATCATTGAAATATTCCACATCTACACTGTTTACACATTTTTACACTCTTTACCTCCACTCCACAGCAACTTATAGCCTCTTTCTTCCTTACTCCCTTTCCCATGCCATTTGTCTTGCTCAGCCCTAGGATTCCAAGACTTCAGCCATTACTGTGTCCATTGCTTCCTTCAACTTCCCAGTCAATGTCCCTACATATTCACTATTCCAGTTTGTAGCTCTTCCTGTCTGTATCCCAACTTTTATTTCTCCTAGTAACCTTCTTCTCATAGCATCCCTTGAAGTACAAGTGTTGCCTCAGAGGAATGCTCTATTTGTTTATTTCCTAATCAAATTTTCCATTGTAGGCTATTCTTACAATAAGATTGCCTCGTCTCAAAGCCATTTTTAAGCTACTGGCAGCTGTTTTCCTTCACTCTGCCATTGCCCAAGTCTTCCGCCACTATACATGAGGGCTGAGTCAGCTTATTTACTGGTGGCTGATACTCGCCACGTTAAAAGATTCTCCCTCAGCTTAGTGGCATTTTTTAGGTGCACTGTCCTTCTTGACAGTATCCCACCACATCTCAGGCCTTGCCACTGCCTGTCTGTGACTGCTTATTCAGGTTGCCCCATATTCACAGCTAACCGTCATACCGATGAGTTGTCTCTATCCATAACCTGAGGATGCATCTGATGCCCACAGCTAAGGATTCCAATCCATAGGGTAGGTAATTATTAATTACCTGCCTACTTGTGCAGTTTTATGTTAAAACCTATTTGGACGATGTTGTGTATTGTCATTATGTACTATATTAATATTTAGTTAGAACCCTGGTGTTTATATTTGTACATATTAAATATTGCACTGTACTGTCGTCTGCGCTTTTACCTATTTTTAACCGATGTTTCATATTTGATTTTTTGTAGTTTTTCTTGATTTTGTTTTTCTAGTTGTATTACTGTTTATACAATGCATGACTGCTTTCACAATTGTCACCAGTACATCAAAATCTAGCATTTACCCGTCGTAAGGAAAATTTCTCCCGATGTTTTGTTGAAGAGTTAGTATAACATTTTTTAATTTAAATAGCTTTGGTTGTATGAATTTATTCTGCATTCCCATTGTCTACATCCTGAGTAAGCCAGACCAGGAGGTATTATAGGTATTAGGTTGTAGGATGAAACAATATAGCTAGGAGGATAAACATCTTTCCATTTTCTCATTAACATTGATTTGACTGTGATGCTGGAAGAATAAAACAGTTTTGTCCCTTTTAGCACTTTCTTTGTCTATTTAGCTTCTGGAACCACCATAAGGTATTACTTCAGAGGATGATATGAATGAATGTAAATGAAGTGTAGTCTTGTACAGTCTCAGATCAACCATTCCTGAGATGTGTGGTTAATTGAAACCCAACTACCAAAGAACACCACTATCCATGATCTAGCATTCAAATCTGAATAAAAGTTTTTATGCACATAAGTTTATTTAGCTTGTTTACGCAGTCATTTAGATTTAATAGATTGATTTTTTCTACAAGAATATTTTTGTCTGTGCTAAATCAGCCTTTTTGAATACATTTGATATTATTAGTATTTTATCCGTACTTATTTACATTTCTCTTATGTTTTTATTATCAGGGAGGTTTAGTATTAGAATTTGTTGTTGCTAAGTACTGGGCTAATCTTGGTGATATTAAATTAGACTATGATCTGACATTCCATGGAGTTAGACCTAATTGTCCATCTGTTACGATGCATCATGCAGATGGTGTTCATATAATTGAGTTGTATAGCGGAATACATCCTGAAGAAGTTTTCCCTTCAATTCAGTTGAAGAACAACGTTCAGATCTTAAGGTAATGTAGCTCACAGCTAATATATTTAATACTGAATTTTAACATAACATCTTTTTTAGCTGTTTTTTATTGGCAATTTATTTCCGCTATAGTTATTACATTTTTTATACCTTTAATGTTAACCGAATAAAAATGTACATTTTGGGGGTTTTATATTTTCCTGTTGTTAAAAGGAGAAAATAACTGAAGAAAAGTTATTAATGTTATCATCTTTTCCAATTTAATAATTATATTGAAAATCATAAAAGCACTACGTTGTGTATCACTGCCTTTAGTTTTACCCACTTCATGCACTATTTTGTGTTTGCAACCTGTTTTTTATTAGAAGTAATGAAACTGCACTCTAGTATAAAATTATATATATTTTTAATGATTATTGGTTTTACTTCCTCTATTGATTGATGGTTTACAACCGGATGTGATATTCACTGTTATATGTGTTCTTTTACTAGCTGTGCTTGAGATTAATTCTTCACATTCATATTCTACATTTATTCTATATGTTCAGATTTATTCATTTTAATGATAATATTGCTTAAAGTAATAAAATTTAAGTAAGTGAGGTGATTTGTTATAAAATCCTTTTTTGGCTAATAACTGAAATAGTATCATATAGCTAGAGTACTTCTGACTTGTATAAGACAGATTCCATCTAAAGTACTCAAGCTTGTACAGGTTGTATCGGCTAGATTAATACAATTACGTAAGGTTTTTCTTCATTAAGAAAAAAAATAGATAACTGTTATTAATTTTAGTATTTTGAACATGTGATCATTGCACTTAATGTATTTTGTTTTTACAAGGCAAATTCAGAAGGCATTATTTGAGAACATTTCCTCTGCAGTCATTATTTTATGTTGATGACCCTCGTGTTTTATCAAACTGCTGAATCGTTATGAGAAGAATAAGTCCTTTTTACATCTCATTTTGTGCTTGATTGAGGTCAGTTTGGTAGCTTGACGACTATAAAATAAAGTGTGTCTACTTTTTTTTTTTAAATGAAGGAAATATGAAGGTAGTTGAAATTTATCATCGGATAAGTGTTTAGTCGAAATGTGTGATTGATGAATAGTGTAATATTTGGTCTAGGAGTTGATTTAAACACTTATGACATGATAATTATATTTGTTATGGGCAGCTGTCTGTGATAAGTGAGGATTTAATTCTTGTAATGCATTCTAAACTTTGTATGAGTAAATTGTTCACAAATGCCAGTTCTTTATCAAATTTTTCAGTTCATCTAAACTAGAAATTCGTGATCATACTAGATCCCAAAGATACTTTCTGAGGAAATCAAAACTGAATGAGCTGATAGTACTTGACCAACATTGTGATACAGTATAAGGAGAAAGTTAAGATGTTTTAGGCCATATTGTCATTGGTATTGAGTTCTGAGTGTCTTAACATGACATGAGTCAAAACAGCCTATGGAGGCACACTGGTGTTGCCAAAGAAGTACAAATTCAAGCAGACAGTGTTATTCATAATGTAGTGCCTATTATTTTTTGGGATGGATAAGAGTTATGCTTTTTACATAATTTTGTTAATGCTCAGTTCTAAATGTTATCTCCTACTGTGAGACCTTGAAGTATGGCATCGCATGATTGAGAACAAAACAAACAAGATTTATATTGTTTTGAAATAATGCTTTGCCACGTAAGGCTGCATGAATCCTACAACTCATTTGTCCAAGTAAAAGTATATTGTCCTCTGTACAACTCAGACATAGTACCAAGTGATTTTCATCTGTTTTTGAATCTTTAGAGATTCCTTTCTGGTTAGAATTTTCAATGACAATGTTAATGTTAAGTCAGTTGTACAGAATTGATTTTTACAGTCAATTTTTTTATATGATGGGAGTATAAGAAATGGTACAACTACTGTTAATGTCTCTAATATTGGAAGCTAAAGTAGCTTTAAAATATGTCTCGCAGAGAAAAGCATGAAGATTAATAATAAATTCATTTTTTATTTGAATACCCTAATGGCAGTTGTTTTACAGATATACATCATAAATAGATCATTTCTACAAGAGTAGCTGAATTTTAATGCACACTGGACTATAATAGGAGAATAAAATGTCGCACAAAGTGACAGGTACTGCCATATTGAAATTTCATCCCTTTTTTACTATTGTTCTAAAAACCCATTGATTCCTGATTTCTGTCAGTTGCCATTGTTATGGAGTTGAATACAGCTGTTATGTTAACGCATCTGAAACGACATTCAGCATTTATATTTAACAGCAGAAAAAGTGAATGCTAGTGACATTCTCATTGTTCTCTAAAAGCTGTTAATGGTGATGAAACTGTTTATCAAAGCACTGTGAGCGGGTAGTCAGTAGAACTTTGTGCATCAGAAGCTGATTAAGCAAATAATGAGGATGAATCTTACAGTTCTGTCTCTGAGTGAATCTGTTAATTTTTGTGACCGATGAGAAGCATCAAAAATGGATGAATTGATTCAAAATTAGTTCACATATACAACAATGCGTCGCCATCCGCATAAAATATATATTGAAAAAAGAGTAATACACATTATTTTACAATTAGGCTACTGTAAAATTTGTTAGTATCGGGTGCCATGCGACTCACAGAAAAGAACAAACAACAAAGGGCTATTGGAAACAACTTCTGAAATGTATCATGACGAGGGAGATGACTTCCTTTTCAAAATTGCGATGGAAGGTGAAACTATGATGCATCATTACAATTCAGAAGGAAAACATCAGAAGATGGAATATTTGCATTATGATTTGCCACAATCAAAAAATTCAAAACACATCCTTCAGTAAAAAATTCTCTTGACAGTTTTTTGGGATTCCAAATGTGTATGTGATTGATTGCCTTGAAGCTGGGTTAACTCTAAATTCTATGTATACATAGATGTGTTAATACACCTTAAGAGACACATGTTTATTTGACAATCTACAGAGCTGATAATTCTGGATGATAGCAGTGCTCTAGTTACTAACGTCGCATACAACTGGAGGCTTTTGTGAAGTTGCAATTTGAACCCATTCCACACCCTCTATAATCACCAGATTTGGTGCCCTGGGATTTTCACCTCTTTCCGGAATTAAAAAGAGATATTAAGGATAATCATTTCATGATGAATGTTGAATTAAGGATAGTAGAGATCATGGATCAAGGAAAGACTTAACAACATTTTTTATTGACAATGACAAAACTGGTTCACCGTTGGGAGAAATGTGTAGCTGTAAATGGTGACTACTTGGAAAAATATATAATATGTTTTTGAAGTAAATAAAATGTACTTATATGCCATATTGTTTCATTTTACAATCCATTTCATTTACAAGTAATGAGTGACTGTGCATTATTACATTACAGCAACCTGTCATAGTACAGTTTTAAAGCAGGAAGTATGTTTGTTCTTACTGTATTTTGAACAAAGCAATTTTGAGTTTACCCATCATAACTTGTTTTTTATTTATTTATTTTTTTTACCAGAATACACCAGTAGGAGAGTGATAAATTTTGTTTTCCAAATAAGAAAGTGGTTAAAAAGAGGATGTACATGTAAATCCCCTTTTTATTAGCGTTTTACCTTATTATTTATGATTGTGGTATCTTAGTAGGTTTTGTTACATTTTGTATGAAAAATATTATAAAAGCTAATATTTATAAATTTATTACAAATTAATCATGAGTTTATTAACATAAATATGAGTTTTTACATCATTAAATAAATTAATGTTTATGAAAACTAATATAAACATGAGATAATTTACATTGAATTTCTAGATCATTTTAAAGAAATAGTTTAAAATTTTTACTGAAAAAACCAAAAAAATTATTTGATGTTATAAATAAAATTAAAAAAATATGATATGGATATTGATTAAAGTCTGTAAATTTTAAAAATGTAATGTGTATTCATGAAATTCCCATAATCATTACCTTGCTACAAAATCCCACCATCATAAATCAATTGGTTTTCTTCATCATCTTTCTTAATAAAAATTATTATAACACATATTAGCATAATTTTATAAAAGATTGACTAATGCAAAATATTTTTTTTTAATTTTTAATGTCTTGTTTTCAGTAAGTACTGTTATGTTGTACTATGAAAATTATCAAGCATAGAAAATAATCATATAAAATTGTTCTGTTGTATCCAAATACATTATTATTTAGTCGCTAATCCTAGCAGAAGAGTAAATTTAATTCTATCACAGCTATCTTTTCTAATTCTTTTTTTTTTATGTATTGTATGCAGCATCAATACTATTCTGCTAATTTAGCAGATGAATTTTAACATGACCATAATTAAAATATTTTTTAATTATTTATGTATGGAACTAATTTAAGTGCAGTTTTTCTCAATTTTAATATTTAATCAAAACATCTTTTATGGTTTTATAGTGCTTTTTCAGTATGAGTGGAATTTTATATAGTCAAATTGTAATAAAAGCATAGTGTAATTGTATTTATAATTATAAAAATAAACACATATATTAAACAGTATTTTACAGTATTTAAATGAGATATTTTCTCAAGTTTGCAGTACTGAAAAGTATAATATTCATACAGTTTTTATATTCATACACATTTGTGTGTTTAAACTTCTTAAATGTGCTAGTTTTGATTATCAGGCATTCCTGTGCTTCTTCATCAAACTATGAAATTTCCCCACTCTTAACTGATCAAAATTGCTGTTATAATTTCCATGTAAGTTTTCGATAAGATATACTTTCAAAAAACCTTTTACAAAATTTTGTTATTTCATTATTAAAAGCCGCTTATTATTTTATGATTTTCTAAATTAACTATGGCTATGCGGTATGGTAAACTGGTGACTATTGCCTCAAACCAAGTATATTTTCATATTTTAATTACAAATCTTTAAAACTGAACTTACATTTGATTTTTATTTCCTTAATTATAGTTTTATATGTTCAGTCAGAATAATTTTATCATAAGAAAGAACAAGTATTAAAAAATGTATCCTGCTTGTTTTTTTCAGTAAACAATCTTATTATAACATAATATTTTGATTAACATCAGAATTGCTGGCTTCTGTGGCACTTGTGGTAGCATCTCGGCCTTTCATCTGGAGGTACCGGGTTTGAATCCCAGTCAGGCGTGGCATTTTTCATATGAAAAATACCACAAAAAAACAATCAAGAAAAAAATTTTTAATTACAGACGGTTACCTCAATTGATTTCGGATCTAAATTAAAATTTTTCTCCAAAATTAAAATCATAAATTTGGATTTAGCATCCAGTGGTGCTCTGGATAGTCAAATGAAGTATGGAGAATCTCATTTGATGAACTAAATTGAAATTCAATTCATACCTCATCAGTCATCTGAACAAATCAAATTTGAAATTGTAAAATCTGGCTTCAGCCAGAAACATTTTGATCATCAGAACAGACAATTAACCAAACATGGAAAGTCTTCTAACAATAGAATCCACCAACTTGGACACACAACACCAAAGATTCAAGGAAAGACAGCACTTGGATGCGAGGTATCACTTAGAAGATCACAGCAAATCAGAGCCTTGGAAGCCCAACAGAAGATACATGACAAACAATGGACAAATAAAAGACTAAAATTCAACAAACCAAATAAGTTTTTGCAATTTGCAACAAACACTATAAACTCGCTAAAGAAAATCGGCAAACTAAAACACCTAACAGACATGCTTGACCAACACAAAATTCTAATAACAGAGCCCTAAGAACTATGGAACATGGATCAAGACCCAGTGGAATTGGGGAGGGTATCATATCTGCAAAGAACCTTCAGAAAAAAGCAATGAAAAATGTGCTCAATTTGGAATGGGATTCCTGGTTCATAACAATGTAATAAACTCAGTTAAGGATTTCTCATCAAACTCCGCAAGAACAGCAACCCTAACAATTAAAGCAGAAAACAGAATTTACACAATGATTAATATAATTAATATTAGTATTACACTAATACTATTATAATATATTAATATTATAGTATTAGTAATATTAGTGTAATACAAGTGTATAAACACTTGTTTATGACACCACTCTGGATTCCATAGAAGAATTGCAGACAAGAATTCTAAATGGAATTGAGTGGATTCTTCAGACACCTGGCCTTTGAAGAGTTTGGCAGTCAATGAAAAATGTCTGGATGCATGTATTTTGAAGGAGGACCACCAATTTAAACAGCGACTGTATTTCTTTTGTTAATATTTTATTATCTGATATGATAATCTATTATTAAATAAATCTTAAAAATAAACAACAGTTTGTTTAATAACCGTGTCTATAAATTGATGAAAACATTGTGTGAGAAGGTAACACTTGATTGAAAAAGTGTTCCTGATACAGCCTCAAGGGTGTTGCAACTTGCAAGACCTTATATTAAATGCATATCAGCCATTTCTAAGTTAGTATAAATACGATTCACATTACCTGCCATGGTGAATAAGATAATGGCAAAAAAGATAATTAATTAACTCGTACAGCACAGGTTATTCACTTGGTCAATAGCAAAAGAAAAACTGGGTACTAGTTTACATTTACAATATTGACTTGTTAATTACAATAATTGTTATTAAGCAATTTAAGTTTTTCTATATTAATATTATAATATTTTGATTTCAGTAATATTTTATTTTATTTTAATATTTTCAATATTATAAGTTATTACATGATAACATTAATAAAATTATTCCAGTTCAGGTGGTTTCAAGTTATTTAATTTTATTTAGGAGGAAATGAAAACTGGTTTTTTAATCTAAAGTGACTCACTTAAAGAATTTTTGCTGAAACTTTGTTATTTATAAATGGATTTCAATAAATAAGGTGTCACTTTCTTTGTCACATAATGTTTAACTTTTTCTATAACATTTATATTTAACATTACATTTAAAAAAACTAATGGTTGCAAAGATATTAACAATTAGAAAGTTTACATGGCAGCCATTTTAAAGTGGGTTGAAAGTTTAGGTTCATTATTTTTATATAAGTAAATCTGTAGGTACCCTAGCAGTGTACAAAATTTCAGCTTGATATAATTAACCATTCCTGAGAAATATATTTTTTGTTAAAAATACAAAATGGTGGAAAGTGTAAACTAAGTGTTTCCAGCAGACATTTGTTGATATAAATTTTTTTTCTTTATTTCAATGGGGACTCCTGAATTTTTAAAATGGTTTTTATGAACACTCCATAGTTACAGGTGATCTACTCAAGATGCCCATCATTGGAATTTTAGTCATTATAAATTTTATGAAAAATTTTAAATGGAGATTTTCCCCTAGATTTTTCATACATGAAAAATATAGCATTACCATTTTTTAAATCTTTGCCCTTTTTCCAATATGGTGGCCAACTTGGCTTTGGTGGATCATCACTAGATGATGAGGCAAGTCAATAGACAAGTGGCAAGTCATCAATAGATGGCAGTAGAACCTCATCCAGCAATTGACATTATCAAGTTCCTATAAGATTTCTCTCGTAGAAATTCACTGCCAAAATTTGATTGTTGGTGATGGCACACCAGAAGTTTATGGAAAATTTCACTTGATTGTGTCCTTCTCTGACAATTAATGGATTTTCTCTTGACGATTAGGTTGTTTTTTCAGTTGTGCATTCCATTATTGGAGAAATTGGTTTCATTTCACCAAATAATATTAGACAAAAAATTAGTATAATTTACAACCAGTTCTGCAATCCAGCTACTGAATTCAAGCCTTCTTCTTTCATCACCAGGCATCATGTGAAGTTTTAATCCTGGTAACTGTGCTTTTGCAATATACATTTGCTATGGAGTCATAAGGTAGAGTAGCAATTGCACTGCTTCCTTTATGGAAGCTGTGTAATAAGGCCAAAATATCGGTCTCAATATTTTTAATAACACATCGGTTCTGGCAATGTATTTTTTTCTGAAATGACCCATTCATTATTCCACATATTTCCAACTAATCTTGCAATAATACATTGGGAAAGTCACTGTGCAACATGCTTTAGAATTATGTGGTGCATTGAGTTCTTTCAGCATTAGGTCGGTTGCCGTGTGGATTCTTTGGTCATTGCTCATTAATAAACCAAGACGTCAGTTATTGAGATGTGATTGAACCTGCTTTGTTTTGTTTATTAGAATCGGTAGTTGCGAGAAACATAATGGTTCTTTCGGTACAGGAACACATCTTTCGTGAAGGTGACTAGTATATTGATTTAATGAAGCACAAATTTTCTGAAAAGTTTCCAAATATTCCTGTTTCTCACCACCTTGCAGTTTGAACTCTTATTGAAAAATTTCAGGCAACAGGTTCTGTTGAAGACCCTGATCGAAGTAGAAGAGCACCTAAAGTAAACAAACAGAAGCGCCTGATATTTCGGATGCTGAGGCCAAAAACCCACCAAAGTCAATGCATAAGATAGCACAGCAACAAGATATTGAACTTGCTACCGCATATAAAACTATAAGAAAAGAACTAAAAATTTTCCTGTACAAAGTAATTTGTGTCCAAGAACTGAAACCTACAGATCATGCCCAAAAACTAAATTATTGTCAATGGTTTAAACATTTTATTGACCATAATTCTGTATATATCATTGACATTACATTTTTTTGCAGATAAAGCGTGATTTCATCTAAGATGGTATATTAATTAACAAAATACAATACTGTAGTTGACACTAATCCCCATGAATTGCACAATCTTTACATAAAGCTAAAATTGGAGTCTGGGTTGGTGTGAGTAGGACGCATGTTACGGTTTAGTTTTTTTTAAAAATACAATTAATAGTGATTGTTATTATGCTGTTTTAACAAACTTCATTAGTCAGTTAACAGAAATGAAAATCAATCACCGTTGGTTTTAACAAGATTGTTCCACATTGCACACGGCTAACAGGTCAATGATTACAAAATGTCTTTGTGAACAAATCATTTTGAGGGGTTTGTGGCCTTTATAATTGCCTGATTTGATTCCTCCAGATTGCTTTCTGTGGGGGGGCAGCGAAACAAGCAGTGTATTGCAATAGATCACATGTGATTGATAAACTAAAAACCACAATAATGGCATATGTAAGAGACATTCCTGTACATCAGCTGGTTAAAGTTTTTGGAAACAAATTGAAAAATGTGCTGTGTTGTATTGATGTTGGAGTTAATATTACTAGTTAATATCCATCCATTTTTATAAAGTAATGAAGTAAAAATACAAGTAATAATTAGAAAAGTTTTGTCATTACACTTCCACAATTAAATGCACAGCAACTCTCTGAACGCATGTTAGTTTACAGTGAGAGGTAGAATCACGTTATCATTATACTTATGTTTTTCTCACTATTGTTGAATTTTTGTTAAAAATTAATTTCATGCATACACATTTTTCCAATACATTACTGAATGTACTGTTAAATTCAAGAAATTTTCAACAATTAAAAAAAAAAACAGCTGATAAAATTATTTAGCATTAAAACTATATTTATTGTTTTTGTAAATTTATAATTGTCAGCCCATGTAGCTTTATAACCACTATGTTTAGAGAAAAATACAAACAATAAAAAAGCCTTAAAATATTATTTCGTATCCAAAAATGCAGTAAAAACATGAGTTTAGATTTGAAATAATGAAGTGGACCTCCATGTTGAAAAAAGAACAGATTTCAAAAATAAAGTATAATTTTCGTCAAACCATTCATTCCAGACCTCAATTAAAAGACTAATTATTATGCTACTAATGCTGTATTTTTAATGTAGGAAAATTAACATGAATAATTTTCTTTCGCATAATAAATATTTTTTGCTCTACAAAATCTCAACAAAAGATAAGTAATTCTGGAATTCATCAGTGGATATACAGAGACATAATACATCACTTATTCACAGTTTTCCTCTCCATTATTCAGAACTGTATCAGTATGCCCTGTTTATTACAAGTGTTTACAAGAACCTTCCATGTTAGTGTCAGTACAAGTCTTAAGAATGTTACAGTAGTTGATAAATTATAATTACTTGTGAATGAAAAATTTGCAATAAATACATCAGTTTTGTGGTTTAATAAAATTTAATTTGTGCATTTTGTGGATATTAAGTAGTAATCCATTGTTACTTGAAACCATTCATTCACAACACCAATATCCTATTCACCAGATTGGACGTGTAAACAGTTCATTATCTGGCCCTGTAACAGCACTGTTGTATAATCCATAAACATGATCAGTATAAATTCTTAAATAGAATTTGGTAACATTTATTTATAAATGTTAACAAACTATTTTAACATATATGTTCCAAATATTTAAATCTGTTGACTGATTTTTATACTAGATATGCGAAAAAGATTTCCCAACAAGACATGCTAAAACAAAATTTTTTTAAATCTGTGATATCTAAGACAAAGTAGTAACTGCAGAAGTAAGAACTTGCCACCTTACTCTCTGCAAAAAAGACAGTGGGAAGCATTGTAATAAATCAGCACTGCATAATTTTAAAGGAGTGATCAATTTGGTAAAATACAGGACTAAAGTATTAAATTTTATGGAAAATGTTGCGGTGATGAGATTTATTATTTTCATGAAAGTTCTACTAAAGGAGTTGTTAATTTTATGTAGATTTGATAGATATAAAAAAATGTAATAAAAGGACTGCAAAGATTGTCTACAGATAACCTTAACGAAGTTTGTTTTAACAGGACTGTACTATATTAATGAAAAATCATTCTTGAGGGATGCAGGCTACTCAAACTAACCTTACAGGTGCTTGCTTCTACATGAATGATCTTCCCTCGTTATTGATGACTAATGAATGATCTTCACCTTACCTACTAAAATTATGTATTAATACACAGATACATTGACTGTAATCAACTAGTCTTCTCACATGTCAGTTAAGGCCTAGTAGGAAATGATAAGTTAACCTCGAATTATCAGTAAATTGGTGAATGATATGATGATCATTTTCTTTTGCTCATATAATCCTGGTTATTACTAATTATTGAAACATAATGAAAGTTGTGTGTATTTTTTCTGTTAATCATTTTTGCCAATCCATAGTAATTCATAGTGTGAATTTGCTATAAAATAATACATCTCCTAGCATGTTCTCTTAGTCCAGTTTTTTCTAATGCTGGTACCTGTATAACATTAGTCCTCTTAGTCCATTCCTTTATGAATCTGAGTATGAATCACAACTTTGGCTACTATATGACAGCAATAAACAATTTCTGGCAGCTGGAGATGCCTATCCTTCCAAGGTACTTTATATATATATAAAAGGGTAAGTCAATTATTACCCACTATGTAGTTATAAATTTTATTGCAATACAAATAGGAAACTTACATGTAATCATTTTTCAACATAGTCCCCTTGCATTTGAACGCACTTGGTCCATCGTTGCACAAGCTTCCTGATGCCCTCATAAAAGAAGGTTTTCGATTGAGCTGCAAGCCAGGAATGCTCCGCTTCTTTCACTGTTTCGTCCGAGGTAAATCGATGGTCCCTTAATGCCTCTTTGAGTGGACCAAACAAGTGGTAGTCAGAAGGGGCAAGATCAGGACTACGGAGGATGAGCCAGTACTTCAAAGTTGAGTTTTTGGAGCATTTCAGCAGTGTGGGCAGCAGGATGTGGATGGGCATTGTCATGCAACAACACAATACCTTTTGACAGCTGTCCTTGGTGTTTGCTTCAAATTGCAGGCTTCCTCTTGGCAGTAAGCATCTCACTGTAACACGCACTGTTTATTGTCATGCCCCTTTCTCATAATGCTGCAGTACTGGGCCTTATGTCCCAAAAAACCATAAGCATCAGTTTTCCTGCAGATGGTTGGTCTTGAACTTTTTTTTGCAGGGCGAATTTGGATATTTCCATTCCAAACTCTGCTGTTTACTCTCCGGCTCGTAATGATGGATCCGTGTTTCATCACCAGTGATGATTCTCTCTAAGAAGACCGTAGCGATCCAAATGTTTTTGACAGATGTCCAAGCGTGTTTGTTTATGCAACTGTGTGAGTTGTTTTGGGACCCATCTTGCACAGACTTTATGAAACTCAAGTCTGTAGTGGATGATTTCGTAGGCAGAACTGTGACTAATTTGTAGATGATGTGCCACTTCATCAATAGTTATTCGTCTACCTTAAGAAACCATGTCATGTGCACTCTCAATGTTTTCCTCATTTGTGGCGGTAAACGGTCGTCCAACTCCTTCGTCGTGCGTAACACTTGTGCGATAATTTTTTTAATTTTTCAATTAATTCTTAGACACTCTGTTGCAGTAACACACTGTTCCCATACTGTACTGAAAGTCTTTGATGAATTTCGGCCCCTGATACACCTTCGACCACAAAAAACGGATCACTGAACGTTGCTCTTCTTTGGTGCAAACAGAAAGCGGAACAGTCATGGTTAACGGCAGGGCAGCGATAATGGAAGTAACCTAGCAGCATCAAACCTGCACAGACATAACAACAATTAAACCACTCATGCGTCATCTATGCAACACGACAGTACTACCAACATAAACAAAAATATAACTAAATTGCGGATAATAATTGACTTACCCTCCCTCGTGTGTGTATATATATAATTTTTTTATATTTATTTATTTTTGAATAAAATTAGTTCTAATTTTTTCTTATTTGTTGTATGTTTTGTGCATTTATTATTGTACTCTTAAAAAAAAATAAAAATTTTTTTGTTATGATGATTGCTTCCTTGTTTTTACTCTTAGTTTTATACGTACTATCTTACAAGTTGCATTACTATTATTATTTTTTTTAAATAATTTATTAAGTTTAATAATAATTTTAAGTATAAATACCTTTTTATTTTAAGTATGAGTCCCTTTCTATTATGCTTGAATGTATACTTTGATTTAGAGTATAAATCTGTAATTTTTCTATTTGAAGCATGTTTGATAATAAAATGTTTGCATTTCCAAACAATGAGTTTGGAAATGAATCAATTCTTCACAAAAACTTTATTATTACAACTATATTTATAAAACCTAAATTTACAGATAAAAAAAGAAATGAAAATAACCTTCATTATAAAAATGTTATTAGGTCTGCTCTAAAAAAGCAAATAATGTATAAGAATAAATATGTAACAAGCAAAGAATGATAAAGTAGAAAAAAGGCATCTCAATGAATATTAAAAAATGTCTCAATACTTTTATATATTTTAATCCCACTAAAACACTTTAAATGAGTATCATAGTGAATATTAATGTATTTGAGTTGGTAACCAAATACCTTTGTGCCTATCAAGTAAAAAATGTTTGTTGAACATAAATTTAAAAATACTTTCAGATAAAACAAAATTTTTAACATTCTGTGCCCTATTTTACTTCTAACTACCTTTAGTCAGTCCAATTATCTAAGTCTCTTCGATGGGACTGGTTGAACTTTGCGGTCCTTCCAATATTTTTCATTTTTCCAATCTGTGTGCCTTTTCTAATCTTGAAAATGTTCTTGTGAGTGTGAAGCAATTGTTTTTGTTGTTTAATTTTATCTTATCTCTGGTGTCTTCTTGTGTAAGGCCAGTTTCCCTCAGATCTTATTTCTCTGATCCATCTGCAACCTGTTTTGTTGTTTTTTGAGTCGAGATTATACTGTATTAGCTGTTTTAGAAGTCTTGAATCTTGCATCCTCATGATATGTTCAAAGAATCCTAGTCTTCTCTTATGCTTGGAGTAAGGGTCTTACTCTTTGTACAAGACTTTGTTGGGCCCAGTTCACCACTGCCCGACTTTCTGGTTCTTTTTATTGATGCAGGTTCTTCCAATTCTTCTTTCAGTTTTCTGGAGTCTGTCTGTTTTTCATTTTTTGTTCAGGTGGAAGAATGTTTCTGCTGCATAAGTGGCTTCTGGTTTTATATAACTGTGTTGCAGTATCTCATTTTTTCATTTATTGATGGGTATTTTTTATTGTAAGTGTACCAGGTTAATTTTGAGGTTTAGCTTGTTTGTTTCTTCTTATTTGGATCAAGGATTTTTTTTGTTTAGGTTGTTTGTTATTATTTCTCTGAGGTATTTAATTTGGGTTACTATTTTGATTTTATTACCCTTTATGTTTATTTCTTTTAATTGAGTTGGTTTTTGGGACATAATTTCAGTTTTTTCAAATGATATTTTGAGACCAATTTTATTTGCATGTTTTGAAGTTTTAATATCTGTGATTTAGCTTTGTTGATGTTGTTTGCTAGCAGTGCCAAGTCGTTGGCAAAACCAAGATAGTTTGTTTTGATTTTTCGATGTATTTTTACTTTTGGGGGGCACCTTTTGAGCCACTCTTTCATTACCATTTCTAGAGCTCAATTGAATAATAACAATTAGAGCCCATCGTCTTAGTACAGTCCTGTTTTGATCTCAAATGGTTCAGAGAGCTCACCTCTGAATTTTACCTTCAACTTAGTATGTGAGGGTCAGTTTTATCATATTTTGTGAGGATCTCTGTTTCTTCTCCTGTTGTAATCCATTATTAGCTTGAGACTCATGATCTGGTCTGAAACCTCCACGGTATTCTAGTTATTACTTTAGTTGTGAACTGATTCTGTTGAAGATGATACAGGAAAGAATTTTGTATGTTGTGTGTAGGATTGTGATTCACCTGTCATTATTTGGGTGTGTTTTGTCCCCTTTTTTGTACAGCGGATGGGGTTGTTGTCCAATGCTCTGGTAGTTTTTCTTTGATCCAGATATTGACAAGCTGTTGATTAAGGACAATTTTTGCTGATCTTCCTGCATGTTTCCAGATCTCTACAAATGTCTGATCTCCTGCTGCTTTGTAATTCTTTATCTCACCCACTGCTTGGTAGATTTCTTTTATTGTAGGAGAGTTGATGTTTTCTTTTTATGATGGTGTAGTTATTGAGTGTTGGTGTTGAAGTGTAGGAGTTTTGTTGGATTTTTGCAATTTAGCAGTTTGTTGAAATATTTAGCTAGGATTTCTGCATTGACTTTATTGTTATGGGCCAGTTTACTGTTTTCATTCTTTATTATTAGGGTTGGGGGTTTGTATTTCTGGAACTGATTTTTGAAGGTTTTGTAATAATTTTTCAAATGTGTTTTATTGAATCATTGACTTCAGGTTTGTCTTTATGGTGTTGTCTTTTTATTCTCCTTAAGGTTTAGGTGGTTTCTTTTCTTTGTTTTACTAGATTTTGGAAGAATGTTTCTGATTTTTAGGATTGGTGAAATAGCCATACTTTTGATGTCTTTGTTGCACTGTTTCATTACATATGCTGTTCCACCATTGGTGTTTTTTTTACAGGATTTTATTGGGGTTAATTCTTCTAAATTTGTTTAAGGTAGTTGACATCTTCAAGTTTATCTGTGATTGTTATTTTTTGGTAATTTTCGTTCTTGATTAGTTGGGTAGGGTCCATTATTCTTTTAATTTTTTAGGGGTTTGGTATTGTTGCGTTACTTTGGGAAGTAAATTTAATTTTAGGTTTGACTACAAAGTCGTCTGAGCCTGTGGCTACTTCTTGGAGGACTTTTACATTGTAGGTCTCGTGGTGGTGTATATCCATGAAGACATGGTCTGATTGCCATTCTCCTTTAGTGAGTCTCTTATCTGTTTTTATTTGTTTTCTTTTGGGCAGGCCATTTATTGATGATGTTGCAATATCTTCTTTCTCTGCCTAGTTGAGTATTAAAGTCTCCGATTAGTTGTTTAACAAGGTTTTTGGGGATGTTATTTATGGTCAAATCGAGTACATCCCAGACTTTTCTATTTTGTACAGTCTTTTGCAGAGTTATAAAACTAGTCAGTGCATGGGCATTTATTGTAGTGTAGATTTTATTAGATGGTTTTAGGATGAGTGTTGAGATTCTTGGGGATTGTGACTTGAATTCTTGCATGGAGTTTATTATCTTGAGGCTTGTTATATTAAAAAGGCCTGTTCCAAACTGTGGGCATTTTCCATCACTCTCTTCCCAGGTGTACCTTTGTAGAGCCTTGAGATTCCATGGTGTCCTGGTCAGTGTTTCTTATTTTCTGCAGACTCATGATGAGAAATCTGCATGAGCAAATTACATTGTGTGAAAATGTAGGTGATTTGCTTTGATTTGATTTAGGACTTTGAATTTTTCTTGTTCGTGTATGTAGTGTTGGGGCATTCCAATGCTTTCAATTGCGTGTTATTTTTTAAAGTGGCAGCCCACTATATCCGAATGCTGCCTTCTCTAAAATCTAGTGTTGCTTGGTTCAGATGGTAGAGTATTCCTTACAAGACCTTTCATGATTGTCAAGGAGTCACCTGTGGTGGGACTAGGTCCTGAGTTACAACTCTAGATGTGGTCTAGTGTGATGTGATTTGATGATAAATGAAGCTGTGAAGTTTGTTTAGATACAGTTCACCAGACAAACTTTTATTTGTTCTGGACAAACTTTTTTACATCCAGGTGCACCTTGTGGAGGCTCAATCGACATTTGTTAAAGTTAATTAGGAGAAAAGTTGCAAAGTCTGATCCTAAACATTACACCCTATCTACTCTTTATTAACTATTTATTATTTTACTTTGTATGTAATAAAATTCATAACAAAATGTTGTAACACTTAGAATTTTCTACAAGAGTTACTTCATCATAAGAACAAAATCTGTAGCTTATTATGTTTAACCAAATTGTACATTGCACAAATATTGCATCATAATATTGAATAGAAATACACTAAATATAAATTTTTAAATAAACTAGAGTACTAAACAAATGTACATAACTTGTCTGTGTATGCACGTGGTAGGTAAGATACATTTTTGGATTAGTTTGTGTGCTTACTGCTTATAAACAGGTGCGGCAGCATAATTTTCTGATGAAGGGTCAATAAAACCAAAGATGTAATTATTTTTTCACTATATGCTGCTACTTTACACTGTTTTAAAAATTGTAACCAACAAGTGGCTCCCCCCATTGGCGATATACAGATTTACCATAATTCGGAAGCATCGGTCGACTTTCCAGTATAGCAAGGATATGTTGGCTATTTCTTGGCAAACCTTCAGTTCATCAAGGGTCCTTGGACGATCAGTGTACACGAGGGATTTCAGATACTCCCATAAAAATAGTCATAAGAGGCTAAATCAGTTGATCACACGGGCCACTGAAGATCGCCCCTCAAAAAGATCAGGCGCTCAGGTAAGTTTTCCTGTAAAACTTGCATTGCAGTTGACACCATGTAAGCTGTGGCTCCATCCTGCTGAAACCACACATCCCCCAACATCCATTTCATCAAGCTTTGGAAAAAAAAGGGCAGCTGCATGCTTGCATGCCGAGTGCTGAGGAGATTGCAAAAAAGACTGCCTTGATGCTTTGGGTTGATCTCACGGACCATTCCCCTGATCTTCTCTTTTCAACACTCCCATTTCTCCTGAATGTGTTTGCCCATGTAACAATTGATTGCCAACCAGGAACACAAGCTCAGATGGCAATCCGAGCAGAATGTGTGCGCAGAATGCTTGCAGGTGGCAACGATTGAGCAACCATTAGAAAAGTAAGCCTCTGTGGTAAATGCGTCACCGCATTCTTGGTACTGAAGTGGAAGGGAGAAAAAGCTTCCGACCCACGTGTTCAAATGAGACCATCCACACCCTCTAATGGCCAAACCTTGCTTCCTGGCACCTAATTCAAATTAGCAAATTATGCTGCCATACCTTGTACTATATGAATAATTTTTTTTTTCTGTTGTACTTCTCTAAAGGCAACTTTTCAGATTTTTCTATGAATTTAGTTGTTAATGTTTATTTATTTATTTTTTTAATAAGTTTGTTAATGATACTGTATACAAGCAAAGTTTATGTACATTATAATAAATAAAGAAAATAATAAGCAAAAACTACTGAATAAATTACACCTAAATTTTCAAATGCAGTATTTTTTTATTACATAATTCTTACATAAGAATTGAAAAATATATCCAAAATAAAATTAAAATAATACACTTAAATAATGTAAAGAAAAATTTTTTTTATATTTCTGAAGGGAAAAACTTTCAAATGCAGAGAATTATTGACAAAACTCCGTAATAAAAACATGCATCATAAAATTTAGTTTCTGAATAAATGCAGAAATAAAATAATTTTTTAGAACTGCTACTGTACAAAATATACCATGATTACACATTAAGAAAAATCAAATAAAGAAAATCATGTAATTGATTAACTGAATAAAAACTAAATATTACAGTATTAATTATTTTATGATTAAAAAAGAAATATATGTCATTTATAACACTAATGACACTTCTACCATCCTATTACAAATAAAAAATGTAGGTGAAATAAGAAATTTTTATTTTCTTAAAAGACTTGTGCCAATACAATATATGAAAAGGGTGAATTTCAAGAAAGACAGGTCAGCAAGAGCTGTCTTTGTTAACAAAACCTGAATGTGCTGTGTAACAAAATGTGCCCTTTAGAATTACTAAGAAAAGTTTATATCGCTTTAAAATTGATGATAAACTAACAAAAACATATACAGATTAGTCCAAAAAAATGTAGTTGCTAGTACATATCTCATGTCAAATTTGACTTGATGTAACAATTTTTGGCACTGAGAGAGGGGTTATGGTACGTTTTTGAAATGAC